>NC_046663.1:104687634-104719698 GCF_010883055.1 Belonocnema kinseyi | reverse complement strand
CGCGGGTATACGGGCGAGTATGGGGCGCCATGTTTCTATCAACTGATATTTCTAATGCATTGTGACTCTCTATTTCTCTCTGACATAATATTTAAAATAAAAAACTTTTCAATTTTTAATACTTAAGATTTTTAATTCTTTAAAATTAAAATATTAAATTTTTTAATTATACCATTTTGAACTATCTCTACGTTTAAAATGCATTTTTAAATCTGGACAATTTTCCGTGAATGCAATTTTCAAATGGAAAATTCAAAACATTTCAATTTAAACAATCCTTCACTTCCAATTTTCAATTTTAAGACATAAAAAATTGTTCGTTCCCCAAAGGCGCTTAATTATTGTACAATACTTAATACTTAATTAAGACAAGAAACTTAATTATAAAGGAAAGACCTTAACATTTTTTATAAGAACCTAAACTGTCTCTTCATATAATAATTATAGTACATTTTTTATTTAATTAGAAATTGTAGACGTTTTTAATGGAAAATTAAAAAATGAAAGGATTAAAATATGAGAGAAATATATAATTGAAATTGTATGAAAGTAAGAGATTTCATAGTTTAACATGCATTATTAATTGAACAAACTGAATATCAAAGGAGTCATTCACAAAATACGTGATATATTTAGGGCGGGGGGGGGGGGATCTGCAGAAGTATCATTCTCCATGTTAAGATCAACAGAAAAAGTATCAGACAGGTGGGGCACAATTCCAATAAGCGTTCAATTATTCTATAATTATTAATACTTTAAACTTTAATTTAACGCTTCCAATTAAAAATTTGGCTGGAAGAGTTCAAAATTGAACAATCTCAATATAAAACCGGGATAATTTTCTTAGATGAAATCAATATTATTTTTAACTACGAAATGCGTGGAAATGATGAAACCAAGGCTGTGAAATTCTTGGAAATAAGAAATAAACCAAGAATCTAACGATTAAAATAAATTTCATCTAACATCAAAATTTTATCCTTAGATTCTTGGTTTTTTAAATTCTAGGAGCTTCGTAGTTGAACATGAATATTGGCCGTTGAAGAGAAATTTGAGTTTTCCTTTTATTCTG
Organism: Belonocnema kinseyi; assembly: GCF_010883055.1. Taxonomy (NCBI): domain Eukaryota; kingdom Metazoa; phylum Arthropoda; class Insecta; order Hymenoptera; family Cynipidae; genus Belonocnema; species Belonocnema kinseyi. The sequence continues at coordinate 104,718,626 of NC_046663.1, read as the reverse complement.
ACTTTTATTTCTTAAATTTCCATATTATTTTGTATGTATAGGTCGACCACACGATCATCATCTACCTGGTGGATCCTGAAGGCTTGTTTGTCGATTATTACGGACAGTCTCATAACGCCGAGCAGATCGTCAATAGTGTTGTAATGAACCAGATAAAATACGATAAAGTCAAAGGTACTGATAATTGGCTATCGAGTTTTCGCTCCGAAGAAAAGCAACCGGCTTAATTATTAGAAGATTTATTTGCGCTGTGAGTTTTTGTATTTTACTTTTACACACTAAAGCTTTCAAAATTCCATCCAGCCATCAATGGAAATTATGAAGTCTAAATTTTTGAAAATGTGTATTTGCATCGCACTTTGAACAGCAGTATCTATACTCTATATAACTTACTTTGTTATAAAAAAATATTGCAGTTTTTAAACCAGGAAGTCATTCCTTGAAAATTGATCGGGCTGAAAACTTTATTTAGTTTTTCCCTGAAATCTGTGTACACTGAAAGGAATAATAATAGTGAATAAATATGTAATAAAGAAATAAGTCTTTCGTCACATAAAATTCTCTTTATTTTCATATACAATATGTACTTACTGTGGTTCTTGCAGTACAGGAAACATTTACAGCCCACAAATCTTAATAGGTAGTACATAGAGAGCTTTTTAGGTACGGCTTCAATTCTCATTCTGCAATTTTTTTGTTTGCAATATTTGCATTTTGTAAAAAATCGATGAGGTGAAAATGATACTATGTACAATGTCGATATATTAATTGCAAAACCTTTCAGTAAAGGAGAAAAAAAAAACGCTTGAAGAAAAGTCCTTTTCTCGATAAAAATTCTGAATCAGGAAATCAGAATCGTTTTTATAAATAATTACGAAAGCTGCTGATATTTAGAGGTAACATCACACAGTAAAATTCAAATTGTGTGTTTTTTTTTATAATTATGAAAATTCATTCGATATAATCTAGAACTTTTCTTTCTGCTTTGGACGAATCGTGTGTACTTTTTGCGTAACAATCTGACTACACATTTAGGACTAAAGCTTTATAAATCTCAGTTTCGCTTGCAGTTCAGTCAGCGATTAATGCCCTCTATTTTGTTACAATATTAAATATCAGAAGGATTCTCGTGTCCTCCATAAATATCAGGGTTGTGGGTGATGATGAAGACTGTGCAATTCATAAGCGAGATGACAACATTCTGAATCACTCCAGCGGTGCTGATCTCGAACTCTTTCGCCTGTTTCCAACCCAGGAACAGACATTTCCGACATCTGAAAAAATGAAGGATATTAGAAACTTAATGGTCTTAAATTCTTCATTTTTAATATTCCTTCCATTCATTTTTAGAAACATAGTGCTAGAAAGTAAATTAAAATGATAATTAATTTTTAAATTTCTCATTGGAAAGTAAACCGACATCAATAAATTTACAAAAATATTGTTCCTTTGAGTGGCCTATCTCTTTTAGATATTTTTTTCATCACACAATAAAAATGTATGTAAAATTTAAACTTTAATTTATATGTTACTACTTTCACAATATAAATTCTGAATGATATTATAAATCTGGTTTTCATCCACCAAAGAGATTTTCAGAAACCTATTTATTCGTTTAATTTCTTTTTGTCCCTTAAGTAATAAGATCAAAGAGAATGATTCAACACACCCTGATTTTATCTTCTGGGATTGATACCTACGTTTGACCTTGATCCCAAATGATGGCCTTGTCCTTCCCATAAAGAGAAGATCAATTTTCTTTAGTGTCGATATCTGGAGTACGTCTTATCCAAAGTAATCCATTTTTATAAGGGTAGACGAAACAAAGACTTTACATTGACTCAGGATAGCTTATTGGTCGAATAAATTTGATACGTGAAAAGACATATATTATTATCAGAAACATAATTAGGTTTATGGTCCCTGCTGTTTGTACTATACTCGCAAACTTTATTATACACTCTATCTAAAATTTTAGAAAATTGTTCAACACTATAACTTCTAACTTGCAAAAGTCGAAAACTTTCTAGGCCAATAAAGACCGTGCAGAAACATCCAAACATTTTTGGAAAATAAAATAAGAACTAATACTAGTTTTTCAGCAAAAGGGGCAAAATTAGAGGGTAACTCGTCGCAAATTAATCAAATTCTATTCTTAGTTCTCATTACCCTATTGAGAACCTAATGACATAAGAAAATTCGAAATCCTTTCAGAACTTTTAATTTGATTAATTCTTGCGAAATACCTACATTTGAGCAAAACGAGAGCAACGACTGGTCCGTACATTTGCTGCATAAGGGCGACGCGTGATTTGCATTTTGAACGTAATTTCCGGTTCCTGAACACGGTCCATTTCCAACGATCTCCAGGTAGCCTCGACTGCTAGTTAAACTACCACCGCGCGTCCCAAGTCCAACATCTGCAAGACAGTATAAATATTTCACATTAGGATCATTATTGTAATATAGAAACAATCCTAAATTAATATTAAAAAGCATCGATGATGTTTAAATTTACGAAACGTTTTTCTAGAACACTAGATTCCATCCAGAAAAACTTTCACTACCCGTGGGAATAAATTTGATGGAGTGAGTAAGCATTAAATAACCTTGAAAATAAAATAAATTATTGACCTTCAATAAGAATTAGAATAGCAAGAACCGACTAAAAGAATTATTTCAGTTTGAGGATAGTTCGGAGACAAAAATGGTGCCAAGAGAGTACTGAGAGAAGACTATTCAGAAATTCTTGGGTCAAATTCTATTCAAGTCGGGCAAGCATATCCAAAAAATAAGATAATCAATATTTCACCGATTTTTACAAAAGTATCTTGATTTATAAATACTGAATAGGCCTATCATCAAATAATCAAACCCATAACTTTTCTAAGATCTATCTATATATCTTTAACTAATTATAATACTTCATCAACATTTTAAACGCTAAACTGATAAGGTTTTGATTTTATTAAAAAAAAAGTTTTCTCAAAATTTGTTGGTAAACTGACGACATAAAAATCTATTACAAAGTTTTACATGCTCATCGTTTTCAAATTTATAAAAATATGAGTTTAGGAATAATACTTTTTCTGAAAATAAATAGAAAATCATTTTTAAAATCACATTTTTTGGTATTTCAACATTGATAAGAATGAAATTAACAATTTTATGCTGAAAAATGCTATTTATCATTAAAATTTTTGTGAATGGATATAAATCTTATTGAAAATAATGGTTTGAAAATAGTTAAGATTTAAAATCGTTCTAATGGTCAATGTTATATAATTACAAAACTGTTTAAAAACATTGAGTTCTTCATTTATTTTTTAAAGCCAGACTAAAGAATTCTTATGAAAAATAGTATTTTTTAGTCTTTGTGTTAACCTTTCAAATTTTTAATTTAAAATTTTAATAGGGATTGAAATTTAAATTCAACTGCAATACAAATATTTTTGCATTTCAGTGAGATCTACGAAATACTCATTTGAAAGTTTAAGTAGGTATCCCAATATAGATGTATGAAAAAATCGATTTTTTTTATTGTACAAATCGAAAGTATAACATTTCAAGAGTACTCTTTTAAAATTTTATGCCGAAATTCGGAGCGGATTAGCTGCTATGACTATTTTCGTTAACGTCCTTTTGCGCGCGGAGCACGTAGGCAGGTGCGCGCTCGGACTTTAAACGCGTTTAACTCGAAATCAGATTTTTCCGATTTTCCGAGTTTATGGGCACGAGAACTCAGCGAATTTTCCACTTATGTGAGAAAAAAACGCCATTTTAAATATAATTTAATTGTCTAGTCGATAAAACTCTTTTTTTGCGTGCAAAATTATTATTTAACCACTTATTTGCATAAACAATAAAAAATAAAAATGTTGGAAAATTTTGTTTTTCTGTCATTTTGTGAAATAATTTTTCTATGCTTTGAAAATAGGTATATGGACGAGGTATACATCTTATGATAACAAAAAAAGTCGATTGAAATGTTTCAGAGAGGCACAGGACCGATGGCGTCGTCCATAAAACAAGAGGGGAAAAAAAGTTGTCAACATTCGCGCGTCATGGCGGATTTGTTTTTTAACAAATGTCCCTTTTTCAGGCGTTGCTATTCGTACCGACATTTCGGCACATGTAGCCACAGTCTGCCAAAACGTTGGAAATTTTCAAAATTCAAGAAATTTTTAATGGAAATAATATTTTTAATTCTAAAATTTCGACTGATCCTAATTTCGAGAACTTCGGGAGTGTCCACTTATTACGTGACGCATAGGAGTATCACATAGGAGAAGAGTCGCAAATGTTTTGTAACAGATGACGCTTCTCTGATAAAAAAATAAAAATAAAATTCGTGTTGATACATTAAAGACTAATAATATCGAAACCAACAAATTTAGTAATTTATAAGACTACCGTCTATCTTTTTATTTTATAAATTTGCTCAAATAAACAAAATTGCTAAGGATTTTAATTAAAAGTATTCGCAAACTGATATCAAATAGTTTAAAGTTATTATTCATTGTTCTATTGACAATTATGTAAAATTAAATTTAGACTTTATATATAAAAATATGAGGGGGAGGGGGGCAGCTTCACTGTCACTGAATATTTCGAGAGAGGGTTCACTGAAATGTCACAAGAGGAAAGAACTTGCTCTTAAAACACTGACTTAATAGAAACTAGATTCTAGAACTCTAAATTGGGTATTTTGTTTCACTACCTTTCCAGAAACGAGGGAAAACAATCCAGACTTTTATACCTTTCCTCACTGTAAATGTAAGAAATATGTGTTTCATCTGTTTAGTCGACTTTTCATCAAAATTACCCATAAGAAGTAATAAGAATTCTTGTTTTTAAATTCAAAAGTTTAAATTGGTGAATCGAACGAGATTTTTCTCGAGCCGAATCTCATGTTCGATAATCGACAGTCGATAGTGTTTGAATTTTTATTCGTCGGTTGGCCGACCTGCATGGACCTGTCAGAATTTTGCTGAAATGAAAACATGAGACCGTTTCGTCGAGCTCCGTGTTTCCAGGTTGAAAGTGGACAGTTTTCCATCAGTTTTTATCCGAATTTAACTGAACTTTAGTGTTGAAATCACTAATGATCAAGATTTGATCAAAAGTTCTAAGAATCTAAGTGTGAATTTGTGACGATTTTCGATATTCGGTTTGCGAGGTTAAACGTCTTACTTCGCCATGGCGTTTGCTGTGCAATTTAATTAGGATTTTTTGCTCAAAAACTGAATGAATTTCGGGTTAAAAGCTACAAATTCGAAACTCCAGTGAATTTTTAATATATTTTGACGCTTATTACTTTTTCTTACGTGAGTTAACATACTAAAAGTGCTTTCATATGGACATATTAAAAATAAGGACCATCATCTCCAAAATGAATTTGTTATAATACCTATTGTGAATTTGTGAATGTTGATCGTGTCTTTCCACTGTGAAAATTTGGTAAGTTTAAATTCAATAATTGTCAATAGTTTTTTTGGTAAAATTAAAAAAAAAATAGTCTGTTTGAAATATAGGTTAAAATAATAAGTAACTTGTTTTTTATAATACGAGAAATTGGACGATAATTTGTTGTGTCACTTTTGGACATTTTTTATTTACTTTAATTAAATTCACAATATAAACTTTAATGATAATTTTCATTTTATTATGTCATGGCTTCCAAAGTTTCAATTTTAAGTATAAGTGTTGGCAAGTTTTTTTCTCTATCGAAATATTTATGGACAACAAAAACTTTATTTGATATAAATTTTTTAATTTAACAATATAAATATTTAAAAAATTACATTTTTAGTTTCCGGTCTTAGTGCTGTGTTTGAATAAAAAATCAAGGCACAGTATAAGTTTGCTTTAACATAATAAAATAATACCCGAAGTTTTTATTTACAATTTATTTTTATTTCGATAATCACAAATACTTTGTTTAGTCTTTTAATTGAAAATTTCTTATAGGCATATTTTTAGAAATTTGAAAAATAATATTTCAGAAAACGTTTTTAGTAGTTTTAGACTAGCTTAACATTTCTGCTAATAAAAAAGGTTTTCGATTTTTTAAATTATGTCAGTAGCAAATTAATTTATAATCTCCAAGATTCTAAATTAATAAAAACAGTGTTATTTTCAGAATTTGAAGTACAGGGATTAGGACGGAGCTGCTATCGCCTCTACAAGGGACTCCGCAAAGTAGTAGTCCTTCTTACTTTACCAAATTTAGGCATTTTAAAAATATCACCATTATATTATTAAATTTTTATTATGAAAATTTTTGTTTTCTGAAATCCGCATTCAATCGATTATATTATTAAGAGTAGCAGTTCGCCTGCTTGCCTAATTTGAAATTGATTCGATCCTTGTAAGCCAATCAAATGTTGCAAATTATTTTCTGCTACATAAAATGAACAATTTTAAAGTGCATCGATTTAAAAATTAGTTCTATTTCTTTTGCCAATTTGAATGGCTTTTTGAATACATGGAACTAAATGGAAAGTTCGAAGAGGATAGTTTTTAGGATTAAAAGAACACCTTGTGTACTCGCCATCGAGTGAGTTGACCTATGATGAAAATCCCGGTCACGAAAAAAACAAGCGAAAAGAGACTTGTGCCACCATGTGGATCTGTTCGATTTGTTGAGCTTGGTAGCGTTGCAGCTGCACGTGCTGCCGGAATGTGTAGAAGGTCTGGGACCCCATCTTCCGTTTCCCAGACGAGGCCATTTCCTGCTCCTTACGATTCTAGAGACTTCCACTCGCACTTCCCCATTTAGGAAACAGTATAAGACAGCCACGAAGAAGCCCTCAATTTTTTTAAATAGAAGTATAATCATTAATAAGGGCAAAGTTAAATTTTAAATGGCCAGTCGGAACAATCAATAATAAAAGTAGTATTTAATATTTATTAATTAATTTATTAGTTATCGTCACAAGACGTGACTGGTAAAGGTAATATAATTAATGCTTCGATATAAAAGGATTCTTACTTGAAAAGAGGCAAAGAGCTGATCACAGAAAAGCCATACGAGCTCTACAGTTTCATTGACACCCATGCTGTATGACATCCCTAAGAAGACAGTATAATGCACTCCAAAAAGTGGGACTAGAACTAGAGTGCTTCTTGCCCATCTCCTGACAATCAAAAAACTCAATATTTTACTTTTTCAGATATAGGAAATTAAAAATAATATCTATAGTTGAAAATTTAAAAAAATTTAATCTGAAAGATTTCAATATTCAAATTTAACTTAAAGAGTTTGGGAGCTTTCGATTCGTTTGCTTCCAAATTTAAAGTTTTTAATCATAAACTATGGTATACTATAGGAAGATTTCGGAAATATTTTATCTGGAAGTTAGAAATCAATTCAATCAAAAAGTTCTTTTCATAGATTGTATTGCACCTATTACGGTCCAAAGACTTCAAGGAAATCATAGTCTAGACGACATAAAAGACTAGATTACTTACTTGTATCTCTGAGTTTCCTCTGAAACAGTAGACTTTAATTTAGAAAGTAGTACTCGCACAATATTGACGAATAGTACAAAATTGATCTGGAACACAGCGGGGCACCGATAAAATAAATTGCAACACTTTCGTGCTAGAACTAAGGATGATTGAAATTTCACTTACCAGGATCGAGAGCATTGTTGGCACTCGAATGACTAGAAAGAGGTACTGATTATTATTAATAGTCCAACACAACGTATCTTCAAAGAGTGCTTTTAATATCACCCAGAGTAAAACGAAAATTGCTGGCATTCCTAAAAACAAAAACAATTTGCTTTGAATGTAGAAAAATTGTATATTTAAATATTCGATAATTTCAGATTGTAAACAAGAACTCTTAAGAATTCAATCATATCTGATAGAAACCGTTTAAAGTTAAATAATATTAAATTCAAAGATATATGATTTTAATGGTATAGTTTCCAATTAAAACATTTATCTGATTTCAAATTGGATTTATCTAAAACTGAACAATTTAACTTTTTTAAATGTTCAAATCTTTCAAGGGAATTTAAAAAAAATATTCTGATTTGTTTTCTGTGCAGAAAGGGACAAATAAAAACGTATAGCAGGCGTATATTTCACACTATCATAAAAGAAACCGATTTAATTTATCTATGTTTAAAACAAATAAAATGTGATTTTTTTATATCTAAAATCAATCAAATTTACAACATAATATCAGTAAATCCTAAAAAGAGTACTTGGAACTTAAAACGCAATTTTTTTAAAATTAATAATTAATGCGCAAATTAAGCTTAAAGTGTCATATAAATTGAAAACTGTTGAGAGCAGTGAAGAATTCGAAAATATGAAAAATATTTTTAAATTTGCTGTAAGTATTAAAATAATTGCACAACATTTGTAATTTATGAGGCACTTGGATCACTTTGTAGATGATAGATGGCCAGTGTACCAAGGGTTTCTGTTAAATATGGTTACAACAATTAATAAATAATCGCAGAAAATTGTCCAGGGTTTTCTCGAAGGAATAATTTCCAAGCGGAGGCGGAACAACCGCGCCGAAAGCAGAATGACACCTGAGTGAGGTATCCTAAACGATGACTCTCAGAAACCGGGCGACCTCCCACATTATGCAGCCTTATCCTTGCGTGCAGAGATCTGCAAGGACAGACGAACTCTTTCCCTAGCTGCTCGTGGTAACAACAATGGCACCACTAAACCAACGAAAAGTTTAGGATGCAGTTTAAAACGAATTGACTCCCGGATTCCTTGCTAGACTTCTACGATGTCAGCATTATCCTGTTTGAAGAAGGCTATGGCGTGTTTACACACGCTGCGTGCCAGAAACAGACGCAGAACATTTCTCCAACCACTTTATGGACAAGCCGCAGAAAAAGAGAATGAAGCGATATTAAGATCAAACACGGAAAGTAGGCACCTCCTGAGAGACCATAGCGATTTAGGAGCAAAATGAATATTAACATCCAGATTTCTCCTAAGCCCCAAGATCTGGCTCGAATGAATGTCTCCCATCGAGTGAATATTTCGGAGGACTCTGACCTCTGGACCATCAATATTGTTCAGTTTATGGTGCGGCGAGCACTTTGGCTGATTCAAATCTGAGGCTAAAACCGACGAGGGATCAAAAGTCAAAAGACGCTCGCATCAACTGAACCAGAAGATTGGATGAGCGACACAGAATGCATCTGGTAAGCCGTTCACGGGAAGGGTAAAAAGGTTCGCCCACAAACGGAGGATCTACCACCACACACCTGCTGACAATCATGCAGCACATTGTTGGCAAGATGCGGGTGTTATATGATACAAGCAGGAGAATACAGAAAAGGAAGAGATGGATCAAGGAGAATCAACTGTTTCTAGCTAGCCCGTCGCGCCTCTTCAGCACTCCCTATTTCTATCCAAATCCACCAAAGCCGGACGAGGTAGAGACGTTTCGGAGAGACGTTTACCATGTAAATCGCATGAAGATACTAATAATATTATCCGCTTCAAAGAGCTTTGCGACATTCTCAAGACATCGGTAGAGGAATGTCTATCCATCACTGACAAGAAGTAGAAAAATTACTCAGGGAGATAAAGAACTTTTCCGCTGCAGGACCAGATGGTATCAAGAACTTCTGGTGAAAGAAGTTTACTTCCCTCACACCAACATTTGGTCCGCATATTAATCTCATACTTAAAGTCGCGGACCCCCATTCCGCATTAGCTGGTCTTAGGACGCACTATTCTTATACGAAAGAAAGGCGACATATTCAACCGAGAGAACTACAGGCCAATTACATGTTTGAACATGCTGTAAAAGATATTCACAGTTATCCTAAATGATAGAAATGTTGCTCAAAAAAATGTGTAACAGGCTGCCGAGAAAACCTGTTAATTGAGCACCACCAGTCCATCAGCGCTCTTTGTCGATAGCCTGGGATGACTAGCGAAAAGCTTTCGATTCAACCTCTCAGGGACTTATCCTATATCTGTTGGAAATCTTGAATGTTCATCCACACATAGTAAGATGCGTAGAGAGATTGGTGTCCCTTTGGAAAATTAAATTTATTATCTCATCTAGAAATTATTGAGTGACAAGGAACGACGTCAACTTCCAAAGGAACGTCTTTCAGGGCGACACTATGAGCAGATACAAGCCTCTTCTGACGGTCCTTGATTTCGCCACGCGCAAAATCATGCATATGTAGAAGAGCTTGCATTTAATTCGTCCGTTCTATGATTATACACCTCACGCTGTCAAGGCAGGCACGGACTTCTGAATCTCCAATGTCGTCATAAACGAATTGTTCTGAGTACAGCTTAGAAAGATGCAAATAGAAGAGAAGTAGCCAACAGCTACTCAACAAAAAAATTCACGAAAACTTTAACAGAAATGTAGAAGATCAGTCCTTGTCAAAGGAGCAAATTTTTGCTTTTCTTAAATCATCAGGACTTAATTTAGGTACAGAAGATTTCGTTTTCGCATACCATGATGGTGTCACTTTCACCTTGGTATACCGTGACTACATTTTACGTTCAGAAGTTTTCAACGACAGATCCAGACTGCAGAACATACGAGTAGCATGCACATACTGCGTACCTAGAACAATACTATATCCAGCTGTCCCTTTCGCGCGAGAACGACGCATATCTACAGACGTATTGCGGCTCCGATAGTACTTTACTACCATATTTGTCGCTCTTATAATTTTGGCCGCCATCTTGCTGTTATGAGGTCGTAAAACTCCTTTAAGCGGATGATATTATCAGTATCTTCTTTCAACTCCAGTGTTTTCGAAAGTTTTCCGGTACTCAAGCGAGGCCATCTATAGACAGCGCTGGTAGGATGCTGCTTTTTTGCAGATATCTATTGATGAGCTGGTTCCTTTTTTTGAACCGCATTGTTCGTACACCTCACGCTACACAGTTCCGATTTTCCGAACAATCCTCTCATTTAGGATAGCTGTGAAGATCTTATGCAGCGTGTTCAGAACGGTTATTGACCTGTAAATATTGAATCAGGCAAATTGCCTATAGCTTCGGTAGGAACACTGTGCATCTTTCTATACTAACTACTCCGAAATAGGATCTGCTGACTTTAGATGAGGTGAAAATTCGGGCCAGATGCTGATGGGTTGAAGGAAACCTTCTTCCACGAAAAGCTCTTGATACCATATGTTCCAAGACCGGAATAGTTCTTTATGCCTCCCAATACTTGTTTTACCTAATAGATAGTTCCTCTGGTTCTATCTATACCTCTCGGCATGAGATAGTACATGTGTTTTGTCAGCAATATGCTGCCTGATACAGCTTTGATATGTTAAGAGCGTGATGAGTTCGCGTACGAACCTTCGGACTCAGGCAATGGACTTCCTGCCAGCCTGGTAATAAGCGTAGAATAGAGAAAAATTAATATTTTCAGATTTCAGCGCAAAAGTCAAGATTATTCTATTATTTTGAATGCGCGATTTTTCCATCGGTCTAAAATGCCCGAATTTTCGATGATTCACCCTGACCGCGAACATTCAATTGTACATAATTCCTAAAAAACTTATCAACTTTTACCCTTTATGACTATTTTTATAAAGGTATTTTAACCATCGCTACAATAAAAATAATCATTAAACAATTAAACAATTATTTCCTCTTGATTTTTCATTTTAAAAAACTGTTTTCTCCGAAATCGCCATTTTTTTAAATTTGGCTAGAAAAAAGCTTAATCTTTTCTCTTGAAAAGCATCCCAAAAAGAATATGGGATGGAAAGTATTTGTTGAGTTGTATGAGGTAGTAAGTGCGCGGGTGACCCGCGCCAACTATCTCACTAGCTTAGTGGTTTTGATACTTGATTAAAATGATTTTTCTGTTTACGTCTAACGAAAGTTTTATTTTATTTACACTTTTATGTGTCTGGAGAACGTTTGAGTTATGTTCAATTTCAAATTATATTTCATGTTATATTTCAAATGATAGTTAATAATAAAATAATAAGCTATTTTGGTGGACGGTTTTGCTGGCCTGTTATATTTCTAGATAGTTTTTGATGAGTCCATTTTCCTCCAATGTTTTGGGGATTTTTTTTGTTAATATCTTTACCTATAACAATTTGAAGTGTTTTTTGGTGTGAGTCTCCTTGCCTTTCACGTTTCGGGCTCCTTTTTTTATAAGACTCATCTTACCTCTCAATTTTTTCGTTGCTTTTTGGTTTGAGTACCCTTGCCTCCCACAGTGTTACGTGAAAAATGATTTTCAATCAATTTAACGTTCACTTTGCTCTTGTTTTTGTGATCTCTGTGCGATCTCCCTTTTCGAGAAAATTTTATACTGTGGAGATGACGAATAATTCATTAAAATCAGAGTCTTTTCTGTAAAGGGTGCAAAAGAATGGTATTTTTGTTTGCCCGGTACAGTCTTTGCAAAATCGAATCGAGTTTTAAGATTTTTCAGAAGGGCACAATCAGTCTTTTAAAATTGCCAAATTGTTATAGGCAAATAGATTAACACCAAAAAATTCTCCAAAACATTAGAGGCAAATGGGCTCATTAAAAACCACCTGGAAATAAAAGAGGCCAGCAGAACCGTTCACCACATTAGTTTATTATTTTATTATTAACTATCTTTTTCCTACAAGGGAACCGTATTAAAAATTAAAAATTACAAAATCAGTCTCCAGATACATAAATGTAAAAATAAAATAATTTTTTTTTACACGTAAACAGAAAAATCATTTTAATCAAGTATTAGGTGTGCAACTAAGTTCCCGCTGTTTACCAATAGATGATTCCAGCAGTAAGTGCTGGTCGATTTTGACATTCAAAACGTCATGAACCAAGCTTAGGCATATGGTAAAAAAAACCGTGTTGACACATTAGTGATTTTATTTTAGCGTCATATACTTTTGGTTGTCTTAAAATGTCTGATTTTGTGACAAATAATCGTCATTTGCGGGAAGTGTTGATGCGTGAATATTCGGCGAAGCCGACGATGTATAAGCATGACCGGGCAGTCCCCATGACTTTCTTCTCTTTGGGTTTGCTGTAATGAATCCATTTTTCATCACCCGTCCCGATGGGATGAAGAAAACCCTTCCTTTTTTGCCGCTGAAGCAGTTTTTCACAGGCGAAAAAACGAGCGTCTTTAAAGGTTTTTGGCATTTCTTCACGCGGACGGTCGTCAACATTGAAATCATCGTCTTTGAAGCGACGGAACCGGTCACGGCAGGTTGTTTCACTTAGAGCAGCATCTCCGTAATCTTTTTGGTGCTCTCGATCCGCTTCAGCCGCCTTTTTCTTCGAATGAAAGAAGAAAATCAACACTTCCCGCAAATAACGATTATTTGGCACAAAATCAAATATTTTCACACAACCAAAAGTATATGACGCCAAAATAAAATCACTAATGTGTCGACACGGTTTTTTTTACCATAAGTCTAAGCTTGGTTCATGACGTTTTGAATGTCAAAATCGACCAGCACTTACTGCTGGTGCCATCTATAATATCCATATATAAATTTGAGGGGAAAAAATGTACCAAATGCATGGAACTAAACTTTATTTTTATAATATCTTTGTAATTAATAATAATTATTATCATTTTATTATTTCATTAAATAGTAATTAAAAAATTAAAACTATTTATTCAATACACTTATATAGAAAAAGTTAGCTTTTACGAAGATATTGTCAAAATAGGGTAAAAATGAACTGAATCCCATGCATTTGATCCCTTGTTTTCTCCTCAGCAATATAATAAGTGAAGTTAGCTGGTAATTGAAGTGAACGTACTTAATTGGAACCACTACAGCACGCACAGCAGCGCTGTTGCTAGTAGGCGCGGGGCACCCGCGCACGAACTACCTCCTATAATTTAACTAATACTTTCCATCACATATTCGGTTTCGGATGCTTTTCAAGAGAAAAGACCAAGATTTTTTCTAGTCTAATCAAAAAAAAAAAAATTAAAAATACCCATTTTGTAGAAAAACTCAAAAACGTTTTTTAAAATGAAAAATCAAGGTGAAATAATTTTTTCATTGTTCAATGATTACTTTTATTGTAAACCTCGTTAAAATACCTTTCCAAAACCCTCATAAAAAATGAAATTTGATACGTTCATTAGGAGTTATGTACAATTGAATGTTAGCGGTAGAGGTGAATCATCGAAAATTTGGACCCCTGTAACTTGACAACCCGTTGCACTACGTATGCCCCCTTTACAACATTTAAACAGGTCCACTAGTATTACAATCTGGCAAAGTTTGAATAGGATTGGCGACATCAAAATTTTAGGCGGGGACACTTGGCAAATTTTACCCCATATATATATAAATTATTGACTGAGGTGAAATTTATTTTCTTAGAATTATGGAATTGAATTAGACAGAAATCATTTTTACACACACACACATAATCCCTGACAGGTTTCCGATAAATTTCACGGAATTTTCTGACACGCGTTATTTCGCAATGAAAAAAGAACATTCTAGTTTACCATTTCAATTCCGGAATCTCTTCATGATTAAAAAAAATCACTTGAATTCAGATCGCTGATAATTAAAAGATTTCTAATTACGGAAATCTTATAACTTTTTATTGAAACTTGGATATTTTTTCTCTTTTGATTCTCAACAAGGAAGCCTTTTAAATTAGATTTTCAATTGAAATTCACATGAATAAGGTTTTAACTTCAAAGCCTTTGAATGCTAACACATTATAGGAAATGAATTAAACAGAATTTTATTTAAGATTTGTCTCATTTTTCAGGAGTTTCTGATGGAATTTAATTGTGCACTGATATGATCAAATATTATTTAAATATTTACCCCATCCGAGGACGATGTACCCAGTAATACTGGAATTGGAATCCGTGAATAGTGCAAGAAACACTAGATTATGAAGATATAGTCCTTCAATTAGAATCCAGGAGTAGTTCGCTAGGATGAAATACTGCCAAAAGCTCGTGAAGATTTTACAATCCAGATTAGTTTCTAGTCCAGCTACCAGGTAGCTTTCGCCATTTTTCACAATTATATCCGACGCTAGTCCAATTCCAGACACGAAAAGAATATCCTTCAGAAGAGCCATAAAAGACCTTGACATAAACGATGCGAACAGGTGCATGTGTAGAATGTTCCTTGGACATCGCAGTTTCCTGTACCAATTAACAAACAGAAGTAATGATTTGAGGTTTTACGACTCGTATTCAGAATTTTGTAGCTTTAAAAGGATATTTTATTTAGTAAAAAAATCTATCTGACTTAGATAAGCGATATAATATTAAGTCTATTAATTATTATTATTGCATATTTCCATCTTTTATGAAATGAAAAGAGCACTAAAAACTGAGTATAATTGCTGGAGCAAATATTTTTTTAAATAAGTGTGAATATTACTTTTATCCTTAGTATACATACTATTTGCATTTTTCGCGAAAAAGGAGGCATTGCTGATTGGAAGGAAAAGTGGAAGTAGTGTTTAGCCAATCAGCAATAAACAGCAATTTTTTAAACAGTGTTTTCGGTTTTGGGTTTTCGATACCTTAAATTTTTTGGTTGGAAAATAAGTATTCAACATTTTCTTGAATTACTACAATTTTGAGTATTTTATATGGTATTTAAAAAATATATTTACTAAAATCTATGTAAGTATTCCATAGTTTAAAGCTTTCTTCCCTATAAAGAAATAAGAAAAAAAAGTTCAGGATTGCTTTTACTTTTAGTATTCATTTTATCGATATTTAGCGTCATCTAGAGGATTCTAGGGTTTTTGTCCATGCTAAATTTAGAAACTTGTAGACAGATACCTAGGACTGTTCCAAATTTTAAACTTCCAGATTCAGATTTCATTAAACTTAAAAAATTTTGGACAAAAACTCTGTTAAAATTACAGAAAGTACTAAACTGAAGGTATAAAATCGAATCATTCTAGCTTAGTGCATTCAAAGCTGCACAGCTACACACTTTATAATAACTTTTAATTTTAGAGAATGCAGAATGAAATAAAAAATTATTTTGTAATCCCTAAAAGTTTTTTGCGAAGGACAATGTTCATAATTTATAACCTTGAAGGAATAAAATATTTTGTAAAGAAAAATCAGCTGATAAAATTATTCAAAATTAATAGAACTCAAGATTGGAAAATAATCCATAGAATTATAATTTAAAAACTTGTGAGAATCGAAAAAAACTAATTTCACAAGCATGTAATTTTAAGAAGACTGTATACTAGTTTATTTTAAAATAATTTAAATGATAGAAGTATATTAAAGAGAATTAAAACTTTAAATCTTTAGCTTGTAAAAACATATTTATTTATATCTCTTCAAATTTATAATAGATATTAAAATATTTACATAGGTAACATTTGGAATTTCTGACCCACCTATTGCACTTTGCTCAACGAAATGAATATTTTACTGATTTATTCATGGGAAAAAGGTTGACCGTTTTAAAGAATTTTTTGACTAAATTAAGATAACTAATATGACGCGTAGGTATGATGGACTCAAGAAAATCGCATTGACAAAGCATTTTGGTTATTTTTCTACCAGTCAGTGAAGTATGAGTAATCTTCTGGTATTAATAGACATCTTATATTTTCTCCGTCTTAAAAGAAAAATTTATTTGATCAGAAATAAAAAGTAGAAGTATAAAAATAATTTGTACATAAAATCTGACAAACATGTTTACGATACATGTCAGCACGTTACGGAACGGAATTTTCTGCCACTAGTTATTTTTCAATAAAAAAGCAGCATTCTGTTTTACCGTTTCAGTGAATAACTGGGTTTACACTTTCATGAACATTTAAAAGTTTACTGAGTAAATCAGGACCGAGTTTATTAAAACGGTGCCCCTTCCCCTTGATTCTATTGAACCATTAAAATTGTATATTTTAATAAAAGAAAATGACAATAAACAATATTTTGTAGAATTCCAAAGCTGATTTTTCCCTGATTTACATTGCACTCATTTACCTAAATATAAATTTCCCAAAAGCTGCCCGCCTCATCTATTGGTTAATTAAGCCGGTCATGGTCCACATTATGATAATTATATTTCTTTGGAACGAAATTTTACTTTTTAGAAGGTAAGATTTATTCTTACACTAACAGTAAGTTAAACTAAAATCCTTTACTTTTTTCTTGATCCTAGGAAACTTGAAATTTGTTATTAGCAGCACGTATGCTTAATGCTTACAAATTAGAATGCAGGTCCTGAGTTGGTCATACTTTTTCTATGTTCTAAAGTGTCTGACACCCTTTACTTTAAGCACAACTAATATTGCTCATTTGATATGTCAAACTTTAGTCGGTCATTTGTTATCAATGTTATCCTCATTATCCTCATAGTATGATCCTTTAGCTTTTGTGTAATGAGACTGTAACTCTAGCTATACTAATTTTACTATGTGCAAGTCAAATCGTAGGTTTCAAAAACATTAAACAAATTATAATAAAAGATTGTTTTGAATTAATTTATCTTTATTTTTATATTTGATCAACCTTAATTTATTTAAATGTTTGAAAATAATGGCATCAAAAGGGACTTGATATTTCCGTAGAATTATTCCTTGTTTAAAAATATTTTATATTTTGTGATAATTTTCTTTTAATTACGCATATAAACGTTTTAATATGTTCAGTTGATGAAAAAACGAATGCTAGTATGTATACTTACTTGATGGCTGCTAAAATGCAAAATGCAATAACCAGAGTGAAAAAGGACAAAGTGTATCCAACTTTTGAGATCGTTTTCACAACAGGTAGATATTTCTGTAAAGGAAAATCTATTTAGTTACTAAAATTTCTTAATCTAGAATCAAAATTGAAAACGAAATAAAAAATATTAAAATTGATCAAAACAGTTTTGTCATAAAAAGTATTTTGTTAAAAAAAGTAATGCTATTTTGAATATTTTAAAGAAAATATTTTATATTTTTATTCGGAAGCTGATACTTTGGTGGATCTGTGAGTGAAAGATTTTTCCGTCTTAACCCGTAAACTTGAGAAAAATCTGATGTCAAGCCATGAAAATCGAATAAGAGAAGCCGTCCACTTTTAAAAGTACAAAGAGAAAAGTAAATTTCCGGAGCGATGAAAATATCGAAAAGGAGGGAAAAGCTACAATAAGACTGTGAGTTCTGCTTTTGCCAGTATCCAATAACACTCAGACGACATGTCGCACAGTTTTCCAACTATGTTCTGGAGAATTCCACTTATTCTTCTTATTTTCCCAGATCAAATTCAGCCGACAGAAATACGGAGAGACAGAGGACTTTAAAGCTTTCCCCGTAATAAGAAATCATTCTATAAATACTTGAATGTTATACACTGAGAGACCTTTTGTTAAAATAAATAAAAAAAACTGAATTTTAATTTAGTATAATATCGTTCCAAAATAGGGAAAACCGGAAAAACTATAAAAAAACGATATTTTTTTTACTGAGTTTTCGAGAAATAATTTGAAGAAGAAAAATAGTGAATATCATAATCTTAAAAACGTACTTTAGACATTGATATGGTCAATATGAAGTTGACAGAAAGCTGAGACCCATAGCAAACTAAGGCATTATTATTCTTGATTTTTCATATAGTTGCGTTTGAGAATGCTCCTCGAGCGCTTCTGCCGTTTTCCGATCGAGCCGAAAGGTTATGTTTCACAAAATTTTAAATAAAAGTTAAATAAATAGAGTTTAAATAAAATAGAAAGCTATTTTCAATCCATTCATGTACCATGGGATTTAAATGATTGGGAATTCTGTATCACGAAATGTATGAACTAAGGTAATAAGATTTAATGCAAGGAGTACAATTTATAAAATATTCCATCTAAATATTGTACACTCAAGTTTATTATACTGAGTTACTGAGACATCAAATTAGATAATTTTATTCATGCAAGAATATTGTCAGTTACTTGTATATTTGATTGCATTAGAAATTGCATTTGCGATTTCTCAGGACGTTTCCAAGTTCCTTTAAGAGGTTTTCTTAAGTACATGTAAAATTCGCTCCATACCTTTTCACGTGCAGTTATCACCCGTGAGAGCAAACGCGAAAATGTACGTACCAGATATTTGTGAAACTTATGTCCTTGGTGGATATGTGGATAACGAGTTTGCGCGCAACAGTAATGCACCAGTCCAGAAATCATTATGATTCCACGTTATAATTAGTTTTTTTACTTTCTCGTAAATCTCAAAGTTCATGTACCCTTTGTTCACTTATAGTCAGTTAAAACGCACAAGCTCATTGTTGATATTCTCCCAAATCAATAACAGTCTTGACTGATCATTCAGTGACTAAAGTGTTAACGCGAATAGCAATAAATTACATTAAAGAAATTGTATTTTATCTGGCATTCCTGTAACATTTTTCATCGAAAATAAAAAATTTTGAGCCGAGAAGACAAATATATTTGTATTCGATTCTTTGGAATTGGATTGAGGGGGGTCAAAAATACTACCATATCACACAACAGTGAACATTTTCTGTCATTATTTGTGTTTTTCAAGTAAATCGGTAAATGCTACAATTCAAATCATAATAATGGCTGTAATTTGTTGAACGATTGAATGTTGTACATTAATGCGTATAACTGCACAGAAGATTATCATATTTTTCCTGTTTCAATTTACCGAAATGTCTCTCTGCTGTTTGCGACTTTTACCGATTTTATTGCAACAGTAGTGAACAAAATTTCTCTGTGTAAGAAAATTGGTATTGTTTTAAGATAACGAGGTCTTATTTTAGGCCATAATCTTCTTTTAAGACCAATAATGGACTTGACTCTAGCTTTTAGACAAAAACAGGTTAAAGTTAAGGGATAACTTAAAAAGGCCTTTAAAAAATTACCATTATTCTTTAAGAAAATTTATGGAGTACGCATGCCAAGTGATCACAAGAATTCGAACAAGAATTTTCGTGTTATTATGGGATTTGGCCAAACCACGATGTACAGTCCTTTGGTAGTGAAGAAAAGCTCCAGAAAAATTTTGGTTCGAAAATTCAAAAAAAGGACTCAGACATGAAACTTGAAATTTTTCTGTGATTTCGATATAATATATTAACATGCATTTTTTAATGCAAAAATGACTGTGTATGAAAAACCAAGAAATCAAAATATAAAATTACAAATTAATTTAAAAATTGTGATCCCTATTTTGAATTAGATATTTTTGATTATTTTATATTTAGAAGAATATTTCGAATCTGTCATTAAAAAAAACTCTTAGACCGGACCTTTGATGCACAATTTTCTCTTGCGAACAAATAAAAATGAAAGAAATCGCAAAACACATAGAGATATTCATCTAAAAAATAAATCACAAAAACACTTTTAAGTACCTATTTTTAAAAACGCGTTTTTTTTGGTTAAAAAATGAATAAATTATCTATTTCTTTTTGTAATTTTCAACATTTGAAAGTATATTTTATTACAAAAAAATTTCAGGCCTTACAAAATTAATCGGTTCATTTTAGGAAAAATATATCATTTAAAAGAACATACCAAAATTTTAAAAATCCTATACCTCTGCCATTCTGTTTAATTTTCCAAAAATATTTGCGTGGGTTTTTCTGCACTAGCAAAGGATCGAATACACGGAGAAACTTTTAGTTATAAAATTTGATGGTTTAATATTTATTTTTACAGTACGACAATAGCAAGATAGTATACAGAGTTACTATTGCAAGAATTACTATTGTGAATATTAAACTCTGAAGTTATTATGTCTATTGAAATATAAAATAAATGATTAAATAATTGCACTTATACCAAAAGAAACTTACTATACTCCCTAAGACAGACTGTGAAGTTTGCAAAACACAATAGTAAAAATATTTTGTCCATGTTCATTCTACGCAATTCTAATTTTTCCGATAGAAAATAGGAAAAAATTGTATGGTCGAAAGAGCAAAATAAAAATAAATTCGCATTCACTTCACGCACTATAAATTTTATACCATAAACATACAATTAGATATTTATATTTTATTCTAAGCTGAAAGAGAAAAAACCTCTTAGAAGATATTAGTCCGGGCGGGAATTGAACACGGGTCTCCGGGCAGCAGAACAGAGATATTTCCCTGTGATAAAACAAATTATAAGCTATAGGAATTTTATCATCCTCATGAAATTCCGCGCTTGTAATGACGTCATTTGGTACTGAATCGCGAAGCACTACATTTAATTGTATTTTCTTTCATTGCAGCTTCCTATTGAAAATGGTAGTTTTTCTTACCTGTTTTGCAACTTATGTTATTTTAAATGCTAGTTATTGCAACTACGGTTTTATCATTTAATTAGTGAATATCACTTTTTTCAAATTCAATCTGCAACCAAAACATGAATTTTTCTAACTATAAATGGCAATTATTAGGTTTGTAGTATATTTATAAATGAAATGGAAAATGTATTTCTTCCTATGGCTGCGGCAATAATACTATTTTCTCGGTTATATCCTAGATTGCCATCGAACTTTTTTAAATATCAATATTATAATGCCAAATTTTACAATCAAGAGTTTCTCCGTGTATACTAAATTACAACCAAATCCCATTCATCAATTGAACATTGTTATTAGCCCCCTTCCCCCACCCTTTCTTTGCACACAAAAAAAGTCTTTGTATATGGATTTCAACATTCGGACATATAACTAGAACAAACTAATAGTCCCAAAAAAATCTAAGGGGATTGTTAATTGCTCGAAGGCCGCTCGAAGTATACAAAATTTTGTGCAGGAAAGAAACATTCCAAAAACCTAACCGTTAAAAAAAAAATATTATTTTTAAAAATTTCGAAAAACTTGCGCTAAGTTATCCTCGACAAATGCAGTCTTTATTCCCTTTAACAAAATTACTATTACTATTGCCTTAATATTAATATATTACAATTGCGCATGTAGCCAATAAAAACGTGCACAGCTGTACCAGTGGCCACCCGCGTGTACAGATGGGCTCGTGCAGAGGTGTCCATAATCCCATTTGTCGAGCGCAACTCATTACAAGTTTTGGTTTTTCGAAATATGGCTATTTTTTGATTTTCTGTTTTTTAAGTTTTACATTTTGAGTTTCAATATAAGAACTGTTGATTTCACGCAATTTTGTTAGACGGAATGAAGACCGCATTTGTCGAGTACAACTCAGCACAAGTTTTATTTTTTCGAAATTCTGTTAGAGGGAATAAAGATTGAATTTGTCGAGCACAAATAAGCACAAGTTATAGTTTTTGAAATTTTTAAATATAATAAAATTTTTTTGTTTTTGTTTTTTTTAGCCGTTAAGTTTTTGGAATTTTTCCTTCCTGCAAAAATTGTGTATACTTCGAGTCGCCTAGCACAATATTTCTTTTTGCTCTAGTAAAAATCGATAAAAGCTGAATTTTCAGTCTATGTCTGTAAGCCGCTTTTTGCGTTAAAAGACAAGCCTAATTTTGCAGGTTGCAGTCATCTTTATTTTTCATTATCAAATGATGTTCGATTGCGCACATCGAGGCGCAGATATATTTTCACAGACTGGCTCCCGGGTGGAAATTTAAGTCGGGGGCTAGCCATTCTACGGCTGGAGAGCCCGGTTTTAAGCCGGGAGCTGGCAGGGGAGCCCGACTTTAAGCCGGGCTGTGGCCGGGGTTTCTTGTCGGAATCCGACCAGCATCGCCACGCTGCGCGGGCCAGCGTCCGGCCATGGAGCCCGACCGTGGCGCGGACAAGATCAATTGGTGCTTTACAAGATTTAAATAATTCGGGTTTCAATTGTATAAAGAGCATCAGTCACTGAATTAGAGGATCAATTTGATTATTTTTTACTGTAGAATTGGAGCATATTATATATGAAATTCCACACGCCCAGCACACAGACAACATTAACTATTTTCTCGTAGTCGTTGAGAGACCAAAATGGTATTTAAAATAATAATTAAATGATTGGGAGCATTTTGACTTTGAATATTAATAAGTCCTGTTTAGAGTAAATACATATATTACATTTTTAAACATTATATTACAAATAAAATTTCTAACGCTACGGGGTATCGAACCTACATATCTATACCTAAATCTAACGCCTAGCAGTCGGGAGTGCTAATCACTGCGCTAAACCGACAAGTTGAAACTCGTTGAAAAAGCCATTCTCATAAGCTAGAGTTCAGAAAAGTTAGAGTACCAAATTTTAAGTTCTCTTTTTCTAAATATTTATTATTATGTGGCATTATGTAAATATGAAATACACGAACTTTTAACAGGAATATCAATAAACCCCTTTTTAAATAAATATTTTTAAATCGATTACAATTTTTCTTCGAGTGATATTTTGTTTTTTCCCATTGTAGACTGTTTTATAACTTTTTACAATTACATGAAAAGTAATTTTTTATGAACGTTTACAATTTTTAACGAAGGAACTCAAAAATTTAATCGTGAATGTTAAAAATTACTTAATAATACAATTTTTTAACTTTCGTGTAAGGTTTGGTTTTTAGGCGTTTTATACTATTTTACAACGTTTAAGATTTACATAAAAATGTAAATTTTTTCTGAATATTTGCAATTTTTCATAAAGATGAAACTTAGAATTTTGTTCTTAACAAAAAGCCAGTTCGAATTTTAAAAAAGTGTCATAAAATTTTTGTCACAAATTGCATTTTTTGTAAGTCTGAACTCATGAAACCTTAACATTTGTGGTGTCAAAAATATATTCACCCAATATATTTCGACGCGTGGAACATCCATGCGGGCATACGTATCCATTTCTTGATGTAATCAGAAAAAGTTATAAACAAAGTTTAACAATTTTATTATTGCCAATCAGCGCCTGGCCAGCTGCCGTCTGAGCATTTGATCATAAGATTTGTCCGCTCATAGCCCAGTCAACCCCCGACTGGGGTTTTGACACAAATTTTGCCTAGCGAGTCTCCGACCAGCTCACAGCTAGGCTCTTTAAAAACAAATATAGCCCGGTCAGTCCCCGACCAGAAACCTTGTTGTACCAGGGTTAACCCGGGCTATTTCCACACGGGTAGGACTTCCTGTAATACCAGTGCGCTATTTTTCACTTCAATACCTTATAAAAATGCTTTCGAAACGAATTAAAAAATACAATTCTTTGTGGATTTAATTTCGCCTCTTACTTACATTATTTATAGAAAATAAATAACTATTTTTCCTAGACTATTATCGAGAATTAGGCATTTTTACTTCAACGTTAGTTAACTTCACTTCGTTGAATGCTGAGAGGCAAACACTCTACCAAATACATGGGACAAAATCTTATTCTTGTGTTATCTTCATAATGAATTTTAAGTAACATCATTTTATTATATCATTAAGTAGTTCTTAAGAAATAAAAACTTTTTTTCAAATACATATCGACGTGCGCAAATGATAGGGTGCCATCTCGGGAGGACGAAATAAAAAGGTGCCATCTCGGGTGGCGAAACATGGAAGCTTAAGAATCCCATATAAACAGTATTGGGAACAACAACGCCCTCTGAAGTAGGAAACCTTTTTATTTGATTCTGCCGAGATGGAACCTTGTCATTTGGACACGTCGATATGTACAGAGAAAATTAGTTTTTACAAAGATATTAGCGAAGTAGGGCAAAAATGGACCGAATCCCATGCATTTGGTCCATGGCCTTCTCCTCAGCAATCAACCAAGTGAAGTTTGAAGTCTTTTATCAAAAGTCATTCAAGATCTCCAACATTTTAGTACCTGTCCAAGATTCCTGGATTGATTCTACACTTTTTACAGGACATGTTTTTCCGTGTGGTCGCATGAACTGCCAGATTCATTAGCGACTGAACTCCTGCTTTGGAAATCAAACCCTGCGCAAGCGTGGCTACCAAGGCTGCAGTGTTGGAACATAAGACAAACACGATACCATCTGAGCCACGATGACCACTTTGAGTGATTTATTCCCTTAGAAAAACAAGATATTTCAGTCTCAAATGATTACGGGACTTGAGCATGGACTGCCTGCTCGATTTGAAATGAATTCGCTTTAGAAAAAAAATCTAAAAGAATAGGGTTACCATAGAAAGAGAAATAGGGTTGCAGTACCAAATAACTTATCAAGCGAAGAAATATAAATATTATTTAAATAGAAGGTATATATAGTATATTGAATGTATTGTAAAATAAAATCGGATAAAAGTAATCAAACGGGATAGAAAAAGATATAGTTAAATTTTTCTTTCTGAAGTCATATTCATATCAATTTCATTAGTTATTTGCTATTAGCAAAGGAATAACATTATAGTCTTTCCCTTGAAAACAAAGACTGTCACATTTAAATGTTAAACGTACATAATTTCCACGCAAGTTCATGACAGTTTTCTTTTTATTGAATTTGACCCTCTGTTTCTCCTTTTTATATATCTCTCCGCTTTTTATTTGCTTTCATTGTTATTAACATCATCCAATATGTTTATGATATTGCTTAAACACACAAACATTATATAATACGAAAATATTGTACCCATCAGATTGTAGGATATGCGCTTTTTTAATAGTGGAATTGCGTAAGAGAATAATAAATTCGCAAAAAGACGTGCAAAGTGTGTCACCAACTCATCTTGCTTTACACATTTTAGACGAATCTGAAAAAAAGACCTTGAAAATCTATATCTTTCATTCAGATAATGAAATTGGCTAGAATTATTGTTTAAAATTCTAATAAATATAAGCTTGTGACATAATATTTGAGCTAATGTGCTGAGAGACAATGTTTTTTTTTTTAAATTTGAATACGTATGTTCGTTTTTCGGATATATGATCTCGTATTTGGGACAAGGAAATTGATTGCTAGTGGGAGTCGAGGTACGAGATATGTCAGTGTCTAGTTTGTAATTGGATTCCAGTTCTGACTGGACGCTCAGCTCAATTGCGCCCCAAGTAACAGAATTTTCTCTCTTCCATTTGTATGATTTTTCTACTCAGGAGATTTAACTTACTTGAATTAATGTAACATTGTCTGTCGAGCCAGGTAGATCCATTAACACTGTGACAAGTTGGTTATGATAGCACTGAGTGTAGTTTGTCCAGGTGCTATTGGTCTCTGCACTCCAGTACCAGTGACCATTTGGCATGCATTGTCTCGTTGCATTCGCCTTGAAATAAAAAAATTAAATTAAAAAAAAAATCAAAAGAAGAACATTATTACCTTTTATTTCAATTTACACTTAAATAGGCCCCAATACTTGAATGAATTTTTTGCATAATTTTCAGATTAAAAAAAAATCAGTTATTAGTGACCTGCCCCTCTCCAGAGTACTCACCTCCTTCTGCCCTTCAACCTTTTTCCCTTTCCGCTCTTCTCCCTAACTTTTCTAACTTTAACTATCTCACCTACCTAAGCTTTCTCTTACCCCCTTTTTTATACCCTAATTTGATATCTCATAAATCTATCTCCCTACTTGCCCCTCCCTAGTCCATATGTCATTCTTTCCCCTTCATTCTCATTTTTCCTTTAGGCTTAGACCTACCACAATCTCATTAATATTCCTCCCTTATAGCTCCTCACACCTCTTGTTTGTCGCTAATCTTCTTAACCCCCTGTAACCTGCTATTATTAATTATTTACATTAAGAGGTCATCCATAATAACTTATGTCTTTTAAGGGGGAGCAATTTCGGCGAAATCTTACATATAAGTCAGAAAAAGCCTTACGAAGGGTTAGTGAAGGGTGTCTAAAATTAAAAAAATAACTCTTGCGTAATCCCAAAAACATTTGAACGAATTAGGGGCAGTTCAAAAACTACGTCTTACTAAAAGGGGAGGGTTGCTTAACAGATTTAGTGGCGATTTATAACGTAGGGGAGCGGGAGGGGTGAGCTAACTAAATATTAGCGATTTTATTTTACAAGTAAGGAATCTAAGTACAAAATTCACACTCTTTCACCCTATTAATGAATGCATTAACAACACACAATACAATATCTGGTTATTCAGTGTTCATCTCGTTTGTTTGATAATTCTACTATTAGAGAAGAGATTAAACTATTTTGTATAAAACTCATTCTCTTTTTTGGTTTAAAATTAATTCTTTAAAATGAAAATTGATAGTTTTGAGTTAAAAATTCAACAAATAAATATTTAATTGAGAATTAATCCGAATTAATCCGAATCTGCCCTCAGAATTTCTACTACACGTATCAGTTTTCCCCTAGATGCAGAAAATAGGAGAAAACCTAGGGATATTCAGGACATTATTTTGATAATACCAGTATACGGAAGAATAAACGTAAGGGTAGCATATTCTTATGTGTTGGGATTCGTAAAGACCAAATTCATACACGAAAATTCTTGAGTATGTTTTCCGTTTCCCCTAACGAGGGTAAATCTAGAAAAATTGAATGTCTTCGTTATGTTATACAGACTTATATGCTAAAACATAACAAAACTGCTATATCCTTTGCAGTTTTGCGCTCTCAATATAAATTTGACTACTAAATTTTTTGGGCTTGTATCAGTTTCTCCCTAGATGCAAAAAGTTATGGATTTTCAGCCGCTGAATCCAAATCCGGCCTCAGAATTTTTCGTACACATCTGAGTTTTTCCCTAGATGTAGAAAATAGGGAGCACCTATGGATATTCTGGACGTTATTTTTATAATACCAGTATACGCGAAAATAGACACATGGATGTTATATTCTTAAGTGTAGCGATTTATAGGGACTTAGTTTGTATACAGAAATTCTCTAGTGTGCCGTATGGTTCCTCTAGCTTGGGCAATTCTAGAGAAATTGAAGGTCTTTCTCATATTTTATAGATTTATACGGGAAAAAATAACAAAATACCATATCCTTAGTATATTTGCGTGATAAATCTAAATTTGAACACCAAGTTATTCGGGCTTGTTTTATTTTCTCTCTAGATGCAAAATGTAGGGAAAACCTAGAGATTTTCTGGCCACACAGGTCCACCAAAAGAAAAGTTGTCTGCACGGAACAAGTGACTGATTTCACACGCGAAACTGTAAAGGATATAATATTTTTGTTATTTTTCCCGTCTAAATCTATATAATCTGAGAAAGACCATCAACTTCCCTAGAATTACCCAAGCTAGGGGAAACAAAAGGAACACAAGAGATTTTCTGTGTACAAATTAAGTCTCAACAATTCGTTTATACACTTAAAAATATAACATCCAGGTGTCTATTTTCACGTATACTGGTATTATCAAAATAAAGGCTAAATTATCCCTCGGTTTTCCCTTATTTTCTGCATCTAGGTGAAAACTGAGACGTGTTCGAGAAAGTTTGAGACCTGATTTGAATTTAGCGGCTCAAAATCCATAAGTGTAGCGTCGTCATTTGTCTCCTGCAGACAAATTTTTGTATGGCCTCTGTGACCAAAAAATTTTTAGGCTTGTCCCTACTTTCTGCATTTAGGGAGAAAATGATACAAGCCCAACAAATTTAGTGGTCAACTTTAGATTGAGAGCGCAAAACTGAAAAGGATATAGCATTTTTGTTATTTTTTGTCATATAAGTCTGTGTAACATGACTAAGATCTTCAATTTCCCTAGATTTCCCTAGGGGAAACGAAGACACACTGGGGAATTTTCGTGTATGAATTTGGTTTTTACAAATCCCAACACATAAGAATATGCCACCCGCACATTTATTCTTCCGTATACTGGTATTATCGAAAAAATGTTCTGAATATCCCTCGGCTTCCCCTACTTTCTGTATCTGGGAAAACTGAGACGCGTAGGATAAATTCCGAGGCCAGTTTCGGATTCAGCGGCTCAAAATCCATAAGGGTAGCCTAGTCACTTGTCTCCTGCAGACAACTTTTTTGTGAGGGCCTGTGTAATTAAAATGATATGTTGCGAATTCATTTGATTAGTATTAGATTTTACTACTTTGTTGAAAATAATTTTTGTATGTAAAAAATGAACTACTTCAGTTTTGGGTGAAAATTAACCATTTTTCGTTGAAAATTCAACTATTTGCTTGAGAATTTATGTATTTTGTTGAATATAACAAAAGTATTCTTAAATCAAAAGTCATCTACTTAGTATAAGATTTCACTGGTTTGTGCAGTTTGTTGAAAATTCAACTGTTCTGTAAAAAAATTATTTTTGGCTGAACTATTCAGCTGTTTTGTCAAAAGTTCTTATTTTTGTGTAGAAAATTCTATTATTTTGGTAGACAATTCCACTATTTGGTTACAAGATCTTTCTTGGTTCATAACTTATCTCTTTTGGTAAGAATTTGATCTTATTTTTCTCAAAGGTGCAATTACTTGGTTCAAAATCAATCTTTTTTGTTTTTGGATTCATCTACTTACTTGAAAATTTGTTTTTTTTTTTGGTTCCTAGGCTTAAATTCAACTATTTGATTAAAAATCAAATTATTTTGTTTGAAATTCGCCTATTTTTCTTAAAGTTTTAACTATTTGTTTGTAAATACAGCTGTTTGATCAAACATTAATTTTTTGTTTATTGAAAGTTCAACTATTTGGTTGAAAAATCATCTTCTCGGTTATAAAAGTCATTTGTTTTCTCATCTGTTCCATTTTTAGGTTGTAAGCTCAATTTTTTCGTTGAAAAATTAACTAAATTCATGAAAAATCATCCTACTTTCCCTGTTTTGAGCAAATTTTGGGCTGTGAAGAGTGTTAAAATATTACGTATATTTATTATTTTATTTTAGGCGTTTATTAAATAAAATCTAAGACAAAAATTTGAGTAGAAGGGGGGGGGGTGTTCGTGTTTTTGACGACATCCTGGGGAGTTCAAGCTTTGTTTGATGATCTTTGACGAAGGAGGATAGGGGTGGAAAAAGGTTTCAAAATAGCGTGACGTAGTATTTGAACGTAGTATTTAAATTAAGGTTTGCTAGATGCCGATAAATTTCGGTAAGAGGAAAATCTTTATATCCAGAACCAATGAACAAAATTGCATTACCTGTATATCAAAACCTGCGATATAATATGGACATTGTTCGATAGCTAAATCTCCTGGAGCAGTTTCTCGCCAACAAAGAATTTCATCCCAGGTCTCAGGACACCAACCTGGACATAAATTGAGCTGAGTAACAACTTTTAAAATAAAATATTTAACAAAAGGCACAAAGAGAAAAAAGGGGAGAAAACATAAATTAATTACGAGAGTAATTAATAGTTTAAGAGATATTCAAGAATTTTGAAGGGATTCAAATATAATTAAAACTTGTAAAGATTTTTCAAGAATTTTGTAAGTTTTTACGAAAATGAAAAATTTATTTTAGGTTCCTAGAAATAATTAAAATATTTTTTATTTCGAAAAATTAATATTAGGCCATTATTTTAAAGCATTTCAAAACATTAAAAAAGATGTCAAAAATTTTTGAAGTATCTGAAACATTTTAAAGTCAATTTTTTCTTAATTTTGCAAAATAAAAAAAATCAGGTAAAATTTGAATGTGCTTTAAAAGAAAATTAAAGAAGATTTTTAAACACATCAAACAATTTTCTAAAATTTCGAAAAAGAGTATAAAATTTTTTAAAATCAACATTTTTTAATTCGAGAGCATTACAAATTTTAAAAAAAATGTAAATAATCGAATAAATTCAATAAATATTGAGTAGAATTGATGAGATTTAAAAAGAATTTAAACTTCAGAGGAATTTTAGAAACGTAGGATAAAATGATTGAAAAAACCGAAAAACTTAAAAATTCTTGTAGAAGAATAAGACAGATGCGCCTGGAATCGGTGTACAATTATCAGTATTTAAAATTAAAATTCGAATGATTTTTTTTAAAATCACTTTCAGAACATTTCTTCTCAAGCAGAATCATCGATTTTAATCGCAAGAGGTTCAATTATTTGCAAGCAGAATAAGTAATTACATAAATTTTGAAAATTCAAAAAAGATAAATTGGAATAAGTTGAATGAGATTTAAAAAAAGTTGATTTTAATTACACATACAATTTGTTGAATTATTTCTAAAAATTTGGGAACATTAAAAATTGCAGTATTTAAATACACTTAACATTTAAGACTTTTATATTAAATTTTGATAAGA
This sequence comes from Belonocnema kinseyi, assembly GCF_010883055.1. Classification (NCBI taxonomy): domain Eukaryota; kingdom Metazoa; phylum Arthropoda; class Insecta; order Hymenoptera; family Cynipidae; genus Belonocnema; species Belonocnema kinseyi. The sequence goes on along the minus strand of NC_046663.1, from coordinate 104,687,635 downwards.
T
>NC_046663.1:104683234-104687534 GCF_010883055.1 Belonocnema kinseyi | reverse complement strand
CGATGAGGGCAGCACCTCGATAGGGCAAAAAATGTGATGTCCTATATATATAATTCCCCACTCCGACGCCCCGTACCGCATCTACGTTTATAATATCTTTGTTAGTAGCATGTCCGCTTTTGACCCCGTTGATTTGGGGTTCGAATCTTTTGCTCTTTTACCTACATATGTATGTATTTGAATAAAGTTTGAGTTTCAAACACAAACCGGAAATTTTCTCTTAAATTTACGCAATTGACAATCTCAAAGTTTAATTTACAGTTACTTATGATATTATATAAACCAAAAAGGGGAAAAATGCAACAAAAAATTTTCAAGACAAAAATCTAACAAAAATGCTTCATGCGCCCTGGCTGTTTATGGTTTCAAGAGTCCCGATATACTGTTAACGCCATTAAGGGTACCCCCTAACGACTAGTATACCGGGACTGCAGCAATGTCTCCAAGAAATTCGGAAATGAGATCCAGATTGAAGGAAATATACTCTTGAAATCTTTCTTATTTATCCTAGCAAGATATAATAATACATGATATTAGAAGAAGTAATATCATGTAAAATCTTAAATTTGCTAAAACCAGAACACTGTATAATTCGACAGCATTTTGCATTGATGGGCTTTACATGAATGGGCGGTATAGTGCCTATAACATACTACGCTTACATTGATGAATTATTGCTTAATGTAATTTCTTTACACTGAGAAAAAAAAATGCTGTTAAATCAAAAGTGCGCACTTCTGCTCTGCTTCAAAAGCTGATACTACTGATTTTTATGAATACACTATCTATACTATCAAAATCATAGCAGAATAAGTAAGCACGAGGTTACAGTGTCTCCAGAACGTGGGATTTTTCGGCCCCCACCACTCTCCCATCTGGGAGCAACACATTCAAACGTAGCGTGTCAGTGAGTCGGCTCTGTTAAATGCTGCGAAGCCCAGCCTCGTGTAAAGCCGAAAATGCACGAGCAGGAACTCGAGCTCACCCGACCTCACGAATGACGATCTAGCTGCTCCTCAAATTTATTCAGGTTTTAAAATCCCAGTTACCTTAGACCCATTATATTAGGCTTATTGCGAAGAGGCAAATATAATTGACTTTATGTAAATAGATCTAGGAGACAAGACTTCTGGGTCTAAAATGTTTCAAATTTAGTGCTGCATGACTTAGTCATACTTTTAGTAAACAATGGATTTTTAACAAATAAAAGACAAATTTTCGACAAAATAGTTCAGAAATTACTTTTAAAAATACATTTTTAAGCTTCCACATTGTAGTTTATAGTCGAGTTTATAATTTGATTTATAGAAACGAATTTTAAACTAAAAAAAAGTATTCCATCAAAAATGGACTAGTGAAATTTTCAGACAAAAAATGGAATTTTTAACGAAAGAAGTTAATTTTCAACTAAAATTATAATGTTTCAACGAAAAATTGAATAGATCAATTTTCAGTTGAAAAATAATTATCAACCCCAAAAAATCAAAGTTTCAACAAAATATTTAAATTTCAAAACAAAAAATTAAGTTGAGAAAAAAATAATTTAATTTTTAGACCAATAACTTTCTACCGAAAACAGAAATTCAAAATTTTCAAATTCAATTTTAAAACAACAAAAATTTTTGTTAACAAAATAGATAAAAATTCAACGAAAAATGGTTACATTATCAGTTTAAAAAATCAAATTACAGCCAATAATTTTTCAGCAAAATAGTTTAATTTCCAAAAAAATAGATGAATTTTTAACCATTTTATACAAAAATAAAACAAGTTTCACGAAAAAATGCATTTTCATCCAAAGAAATGAATTCTTGATTAAAATAGATTAATTTTTAAACAAGAATAATAATTTTTCACCGAAAAAGAAAAATTTTTGACTGAGAAAGATCAATTTTCTACCAACAAAAATTCAACCAAAAATGATACAGTTAAATTTTTAGTATAAGAAAATGTCTTTTCAGCAATAAAAAATCAAATTCTCAACAAAACAGTTCAATTATCAACCAAAATAGTTTTTTAAAAAATTTAATTTTAAAATAGTTTCATTTTCGATGGAAGAAATGAATTTTCAACTGAAAAATGTTTTTAAAAAAACACACACACAATCGAATTATTTTTCTTGAAATTCCTGTGGAAAATTTAGAAGATTATATAAATTAAGTTTTTTACATCTTGAATGCTGTTTTAAAATTTTTTTTAAATTGTTGTAAGTTAAAAATATTATTTTGGAATTTATTTTGTTTGAAACGTATTATAAATATTTAAAAACTTGGAAAAATGTCTCAAAATTTATCAATTATTCGTTGATACCTACCAAGCTTCTAAATGTTCTAAACTTTTTTTAAAAAGACTCGAATTTTTCTAATATTTTTTTAAATCCAATAAAATAAAAAAATTTAAAGTCATCTGGTTCTTTTTTGATACATCTCTTTTCATGCTATTTTAAGCTATAATCACAATTTTGAGGATTATAAGAGAAAAGGCCAAAAAGTTATTAACTTGACCTCATTCAAAAGACTAATCATTTGACAAAAATGTTGTAAAATTTTCCTTTGAATGTGGTGTGGAAAGGAATTTCATTAAAAAATGTGTGGGATTTTCTGAACAGAAAAGTGCATGAATTTCTGAACTTTGTTATTTTTATTTTTTAAGTGTATTTTAATCTGCTTTACGTTTAGTGAAAAATCAAATGCTGAAAAACAAAAAGAGAAATATCTATTTCTTCTACTTCAACTATAATTTGAAAAGCAATTCTTCATAGTATTTTAATAACTAATGGGTCAAATTTTTATCATTTTATTCCTGAAATCCTGTCCCTAAGGTCAAACATCGTGCACAAATATCGTAAAATTTAAAATACACGAAATATTGACAGGATTTTTTAAAATAAAAATCAATGTATATCGTAATCAAATAGAATTTGGCAATATTTATAAAAGTATTATTATTTTTAATTAAAAAAATTAATGTGTAGAAAGTACAGTTTTTATTTGAAATGTCACGACGGTTTTTTGTACCATGTTTGACCCTCGGCCAGAATCAAGGAAAAATAATCTAAAAATATGTTCATCAGTTATTAATCAATCAATCAATTTCCAATTACAATTATTTTACAATTAAAACAAAATTGTAAAAGCTAAATTTTGTAATTTTGAGATAAGTATTATAAGGCATTAAAGATTTTGTGAAGATTTCATATACAGTAAAATAAGTATTATCAGTTTGTTTATAAATTTATATGTAAATAATTATTATAAGAATCTTAAGAAAATTAAAAAATATATATTTTCAAATATGTCAGATGTGTCAGAAAAGATCCTAGGAGATTTTAAGGACATTTTATTTTTATTTTATAGGATTTTAAAAAATATTAAGAAAATTTCTTATCTATTTAAAACGTTTTAAATTAAATTCTTCAAGATAAATTCTAAATTTTTCCCAAGCATTTTAAGAAACTATGTTTATTCTCCGGAAATCTTTCGAGATTCTTTTAAAGTTCCTAAGGTTTATCTTGCGTTTCTGAAACACTTCTAAAGTTTAAATTTTTTTGAATTTCATTAAGTCTACTAAATACTTCCTGAATTCACTTGATTATTTACTTTTTTTTTTAACTTTTTAATCTTATCAAATTGAAGCATTTTGCTTTAAAATCTTCTGCACTCTTCATTTAAATTTTAGGAAATACTTTGATGTGTTTAAAAATCTGTTTGATTTTTTTTAAGTACATTTTTTTTAAATTATTTAAAACTTTCACACGATTATTAGAAAAATTATTCTTTTTTTCTAATCTTGCCAGACCTTCCAATCTCTAATCTTTAAAAATTATTCAAATTTTTCCTGATTTTTTTTTAATTCTGAAAAATTTTTAAAAATGCCTTTAAAGTTTTTCAGATGCTTTAAGAAAATATGAAATCTTTTGCAATGTTTTGAAATGCTTAAAAATACTCTTTTCAAATTAATTGTTTAGAATACAAAATTATGTTAATTATTCCTTTAAAAATCTTTACAAGTTTTAATTATTTTCGAATCGTTTCATCATTTTTGAATCTCTCTTGAGATTACTAAAATTTGAAAGAATTATGTTCCTTAATTTTTCTAAAGTTAAGTAATATGGAAAAATTACAACATTTTGCTTCAAAATATTTTTGCGTATTTTTTAAACATTTTAGTAAATAATAAAATATGATTTGTATCTTTTTTGAATTTTCTGTTAGAATTCATTCCAAAACAATTATTTACATTTTTTCCCAAGGAGTTTATTTCATTATCTTCCATTATCTGAAAGTCTTTGGTTTATTGA
>NC_046663.1:104675268-104683134 GCF_010883055.1 Belonocnema kinseyi | reverse complement strand
GCTTGATCCAGGTTTTCGGTACAGTCTTTTTTTAATTATAAAAAAAATGTTCTCGAAAAATCATATTTTTAATTTAAAAAAAAGTATTATAGAAAGACATTTTAAGATAAACAAGTGCTGAAAGAATTTTAAAATTCGTTAATATTGTAAACTGCTCAGGAATTTTATTAGTTTTGGAATTGTATTTTTTAGGGCAGAGAGTTTTACCGAGTCGGGAATTTTATTTTTCGGGATATTTCAGCCGTCCCCATAGAATTACAGAAAATTTGCTCTAATTATAATTTCGGCGCTCGATCTTGTTGATTTTTTCCTACAGTATTATTAAAAAGAAATGTGTATGGAAATTTTTGATATCACAAAGTTAAAGACAATCTCAATGAAAAATTTAAAAATTCGCTGTACATCCAATTTTTATTCTTGGGTCTTGGCAATTTTTTTCTAATCCATTTCAGTGACTGGTAAACAGGGGTGATTTTCTCTTAGAAAATAAGTGATTAAAATTTGAAAAAATTGCGTAGGCTTTTTTGACATCCAGGCATGTAAAAAAGGTAAACTGCAGAAAATTTAAAAACTAATTTAAGAACTAACCAATACAATTTACATAACACTGATTGTAAAAATTGCAAATTTTTAGGCCTTCAGTTTAGGAATTTGAATTTTACCGTTAAAATTGCTTCATTTTCAGAATACAGCCTTATTGTTTAAATTTTCAGAATTTTTCGAAATTTTTCGAAATTGTTAAAAGGCGAAAAAGTTTGAATTTAAAATTTAAAAATGCGAAAATACACCATTTTCCATGTTCATTTGCAATCCAGCGAGTCACTTTCTTTCGCTTCTTTTGAAAGTCGATCCTTTGCTTTCAGTTTTCTTTTTAAACTATACCTTGAATTCAACACATTTCAAATTAAGTTTTTGCAGCTGCATTTAGATTGAATTATACAAAGGTTTTTTGTTTTATATATAAATTAATTAAAACATTTTATTGGTTTTTCACGACTGTATTTTATAACTCTAAAATGGAATAATTGTAGCTCAAACATGAAAAAGTATAGACTAATTTCATATTTAAAGAGATTCTATCACATATATTGAACTATTAAAACCTCTGACGTTTTTTAAGGTTTTTAAAACTCTTTTAAAAACTTTTTTTAAACAATTATGGTTGTGATTTCTTAATAAAAGAATAAGTGCTATTTAGTCTCCAGAACAGCAATTTCAAAAATATTTAAAGCCTTAATAATTTAAACATTTTAAATTTGTATTTTTCAGAATATATTGAATATATACAATCCAATCCGACTATTCTTTCAAAAGTTATCCGATATACAGACAACCACAACCACAATAACGACGACGTAGACGCCAGAGAGACAGGCAGATACCGATGTAAAAACTTGTTTTTCTCACACAAGGAGCCTCAAAACGTCGAAATTTAATAAAATTCGCGAAAATCATTTGTCGCATAAAACTCTTCTCATTATGGATGAGCATGTGATAAAATAATCATGGGATCTTGAAAAAGTAGCGTTTTTGGCCTCTTGACTTTTTTCCATATCAAGCATTTTTTGCTTCAAATGTCCATTTTCGTTTGGTTTTTTGGATTTTGAAAATCCTTTAACTTTGTTACGTTTGATTTGATCAAAAAAAGGTGTCAGGATAAATTGTTCATATTTTTTCGTACCATAAATAGCTGTCGATAAAATTTTCAAATTTTGAAAAAAAAGTGGTCTCAAAAATTTTGAAAAAGCTTCAACTTTTTGGATTCTTATTAAAAATGGCTGCTTAACAAACTCTATCTTTCTTTTTGGTCCCTCGAACAGTGTGTCAAAGCCCAATCCAATCGGACCAGTCTTTTGAAAATTATCCGGTATATAGACAACAACAACGACGACGCAGTACAAACAGACCCCGACGTAAAAACTTGTTTTTCTGACTCACGGGGCCTCAAAACTTCGACATTTGATAAAATTCGAAAAAGTTATTTTTCATAAAAAAATAATACCTTCTCATTTTTGATGAGAATGTGGAAATTATCAACAAGATTTGTAGAAAATCTTTCACAGAATAAAATTATTGTCCCGTAAGTTACAACCGAAAAATTACAATTTCAAGAAAATGAAAGTTGTTTTAAATATTAAGCTAGACTCGCGACCGGGACAAATCAGAAAATGAAAGTAAATTTGAAAATTGAACTGCAGTTCGAGTATTAAAAACTAAACAGTGATTGATTTTACAAGGTGATTCTAGATCTGTTTAAAATGATATAATTTACATATTTTAACGTTAAAATTTGAACTAATTTAATTGCAAAGCCTTAGTAGTGACACAAGTGTAAAGTTCGAAAATGATTTTTTATTTTGAAAAAGTACATAACTCAAAGAGAATGTTTAAAAAGATTTCAAAACATTTCAAAAGATTTACAATATTAGAAAAAATCTGGAAGCTCTTTAAACAATTTTGTGTGCAGGATTTTACAAAAATGTTAGGAAAAATGTGAATCAGTCTAAAAGACATTTAAAAGTTCCAAAAAATTTGTAAAATATATTTTAAAAGATTTGAAATAATTTAAAAGAGAATAGATACTTTTGATGATTTTGAAATCTTTTCAAATGTTGACTTTTTATTTTGAAAAATTACATATTTTTAAGAGGAGGTATAAAAATATGGGACCACTGACAAAAATTCCGAAAGGGATGAATGAAAAATCCCACAAACTGAAATCTCCGGCACCTGAAAAATAATTTTATAAAAATTGTATTAAAAAATACATTAAAAAATACGTGTGCTTTGAAAGAAAAAAATGTTCTGTCTAAATTTTCTTCGTACCTACGTAATAACATTTTTGAAATAAACTTCACAGGATTCAATTCAACGATTTATATCAAAACTTAATTTTATAATTTTTTTTTTATTAATAAAAAATTCGATTTTTCAGAACTTTTGTATGTTTTTTTCAAATACTATGCACAGTTTCAAACAAATTTTTTCATCCAGAAATATATATTCGATTATTGTATTTTCAATAAATAAATAATATTTAATAAAAAATTTTTTTAATTGTTTGAATTCAGGAATTTTCTAGTTCGGATATTTTATCATTCAGGCATTTTCATTGGGGATTTTTAAAATTCGGTAATATCTTATTGTCTGGAATTTTATTTATCTTATTTTTCGTGAATTTTCCAATTCGACTTTTGTATTTCGGGACTTTTATCATTTTGGGAATTTTATTATTGGTTATTTTTCAATGTACGAATTTTACAGTGTCAGTAATTTTATTTTTCGGCATTTTTCAGTCGCTTTTTCCGAAAAATAAAATTCCCACATCACTGTAAAAATTCCGAAATTATAACATTGCAATGTCATAATTTCGGAATTTTTACAGTGATGTGGGAATTTTATTTTTAATTTTACAATTCGGGACTTTTATATTTCGACAATGCATTGTTGAAATATAAAAGTCCCGAATTGGAAAATTCTCGACAATTTACAATCTTACCGAATTTAAGAATTGCTGACAGAAAATTTCCGAATTATACAATATACGGACTAGACAACTCTCTAATTTGAACGGTGGGTAGAGGGGAAGTGACTTTTTTCGCCGGACGCGCCGTCTATATTTATGGCGGGCTACTAAGCCCGCACCGCATCTACGTTTATAATACCTTTGCTACTAATAAGCCAGGGCTGCTGGTGAGATACGTGCTGTGTGACTGATGTTAGTGAATCTGTGAAGATAACCGCAATTTTCAAAAATTAATATTTTCAAAAATTGGGCACACACTGTAAAAAAAATTCTGGTAATTTTACCGCTTTCAGAGTAGGTCTGATTATTATCTACTCCTAAAGTAACGTTTTCACTGACAATAACTAATATACACTTCAGCTTGAAATTCAACTTTTAGGTTATGTAAGTTTCCAGACAGATTCTTAGAAATTACAAATGCATTATGAATTTTATGTGACGGTATTTTAACCAAAAATATTCATGTAATTTTACCATGGTAACTTCAACATCTACGTGAGAAATATAGGTCCATTTCTTAACTACTCTGAAAGTCACAGATTCACAAGCGGAAACTGTACTTCAACAACGCCTTGCTATATTGTAATTCCAGAAGTGTTAAAGTTACAAGATTGATTGGAACTTCTAGGCTGCAAGTGGTATTCATCCTCTAATCAGAGTAGTAAAATTGCACCAATTTTTTGTTGGTAATTTTACCATTCTGTGGTATAATTTTTTTATTTTTTACAGTGCACTTAAAAAAGAGGCGTGACCCGTGTCGAATGAAATTCGATAATCTTTCGAATTATGCTCATGCGACCTCAATTTGTATTTGGCCCTCACGCCCTTGTTAGCTGATGATTATTTTTCGTATTTATTTTAGCAAATTTTCCTTGCAGAACTATAACTATGATTGAACTAAAAATACAAAATAAGCTAGCTTTTGTGAAAAGAAATGATGAAAAAATTTGTGCTTTTGTAATTCCTATATATTGATCTCTCTTCTTTTGGCTTATATCTGCCCCAAATTTATTTTGTACGCTGTTTATTGCAATAAATGGCCAAATTCTTATTATGATAAGGAAGAATAAAGTGTTAGAATTCTGGGTCTTCTATCGATTTTGTCTAGAGTTTCGATGTTGTGCAAAAAATATATTTTTGTCAAGCGTGGCTTTTCCTATCGGCCATCTCTTTCAACATTTTCATCTGCTTCCTTGGAATTTATGAGATACTTTCAGACAAATTTTTTTCTTAATAAAAATGTACAATATTGTATCGACTGCGAGGCCATTACAGTTTATCCAACACCTTTAACTGAGATTCGCGAGCAAATAATAGGAAATCAAATTTTTTGTTTAGTTTATCTGAATGTTCTAGATAGTACTGAACTGTTTGGTGTTATTTTTTCTACTCAGTATTCAAATCTCTTTTAAATATTCCAAAATAGGCTCTCAATTTTTGTCAAATTTTGATTCCCGTCCAAGACTTTATTTTTTTTAATATAAAATAATGTATAAAAACAAAGAAAAGTACAGTGAAACTCTTCTACTGCGCAAATTTTGGGGCTGACGGTGGGTGGGAAATAACTCATTATAGCCAGCTCTGCTTTTGTTTGTTCACGCGTGACTACTGGCCTGACTGACAACGGGCAGACAACGCGCACCCCGCGTAGCTCCTGATGCACCTACCTGCGGCGCGGCATTAATCTCGGAAAGGCTTAAAGAATGGAGGGCTATTAAGGAATTTCAGTGTATATATGTTTCACTATGTATAATTTATCAAAATTTATCAATTTATCAAATTGAGGATGAAGAAAAGTTCGATAACAACGGTTAATTAGCTAGCTTTGCAAAATCTGTTGAACACCTCAACACTTTAAAAAAATGTATGTATATTTTTTTATCAGAAGATAGATTTTGATTCCTTTTTCTGGTCAATTTTTTTTCTACTTTTCAGAATAGAACCCTAAATTGTTCAAATCTATTTTCCGAAGTAAGCTAGAAAGAAATAATTTAAAAATCACAAAATGCTATTAAAAAAATCCCCTACTTTTTTCCTTTTGCTTTCCTCAATTATGAATAGAAGAACTTTTTCGAATAATGATAATTTTGTGAAACAAGTTCAATTTGTAAGTCCAATTTGACTCGAACTGAGAAAATCGAGAAAAACTTCTTGCCCAAAGAACTTTAATATTGAATACAATTGTGGATAATTAAGATACGTTATTTGGGTAGATATAATGTGCTTTTTCATATTTTGCAATAAAAAATTGATTTTTTAAACAATTTTTTTTAGATAATGGACTTGCGATGTTTTACTAGTCGCGGAAAGTAAAAAATATAAGACAAAAAGAACACAAAGTCACTTGCGGATGATGCCTTTGTCGAAGAGCTCGAGCGCAGCCTGAAAATACAACAATAAAACATACGAGTACGTAAGGGGTACTGTGTATTTTGTGGCTGATCCGAACTTACTCGAACGATCGCCGCTAGTGTATAGCCGAATATAGCCGGGACTTATTTCCCGTGGATTACCCATCAGAGTCCGAGCTAATTTACAAGGCTAAAAGATACGTAAGGGCAAGCGATTTTTTTCGTTTGTCAATTCGCGTCGCACTCGGTCACTTTTACAACGCAAAAAAGACACAAAGTTCTCTAGGTTCTTTTTCATGTGTATGCTAATGACGCATTGCCTTCCTTGTACAAATTTTAGGACACGCAAAGTGCTTTGTGTATCTTTTTCTGTTGTGTTTTGCAACTTCTTCGACTTTTCTTATTTATCAATAATCGTTCTTTGCAATAAATATTAATAATTAATATATTTTATTAACACAGTTATATGAAGCTTTCTGTTACGAATTCAACGATACCAAAAACTCATTTTTGATAAAAATGTCACTTATGTATCTTTTTAGTTTGGACGGCAGAGTTTATCTCACAAGAAAGATAAGGGTTTTGAGTTAAAAAACTTTTAGGTTAAAAAGTGTGATTTTCATTTTTTATTCATGAAAATGATCGAGGGGAGATTTTTGAGAATATATCATGTACTTTGGCGGTTTATAACGCTTTTAATAACAATACCCAAAATGTTGTCTACTACCATTTTGATAAATTTTGTCATGCCCTTTTCACTGGTCATAACCATGTAGAAAAGAAATAAATAGTTCACCTACGAAACTAAAGGTAAAAAATAAGACGAAAATAAATTTTCAGTACTCGGGTATACTCAGTGACGCTACCGCACGCGCGATAATTGCAATTTCGCGATATCGCACGCATTCTAAACGATTCTTTTTACCAACAAATAATTGAATTTTACTTCTTCACCTCAAAATTTTCAAAGGAAAAAACACAAGTTTTCTTTCTAGCCAAGCAAAAAATTCCAATAAGCGAGCTTTCATGAAAAAGTCAAATTTATTTGTGATATTCATTTTTGGAGGTCCAATTATTATTTTTTAAATAAATCCTGATAATCAATGAGAAGATCGTAACATAAAACGTACTGAAATTGTAGTTGACAACATTTTTTTAAAATGAATAATAAAAATCCTACTTTGGAACCTGATAGCTTTTAAAAACCTAAGCTTTCTTTTAAGATAGATCAACGAAATTCGCAGCAAATATTCATCTGAATGACGTTTTTTTTTCTTCAGAAACTACTATCCAACAGAACAACACTTAGCTCAAGTTTGACTTAAATCGAACAGCTTATTGTTTTTTTGAGTAGATTCATTTGAGAAATAATTCCCTATTTGTATAACAGGCAGTTTTAAATTAATTTATTATACTTTCTAGGGTTATAATACGCTAACTACAGAATTGATAAATCTTTCGGGTTTTATTTTTATACTTCCTAATAATTGAAATTGGCATCATGGAAAATAGTCTCTGTGAACACTCAGAGAAATTTCGTCTTGTGTCAAAAGGATGCTTCTTGACACAAATGGAATTTCCTCTTAAATTTAAGGTTAAGAGATTTTCAGTTGTCTCAAAAAGAATCTTTCCGTAGCAAACACTATTCGTTTAGAACAAACTTCACCTAATCCTGCTTCCAAATAATCATGTCTGTGTTAAAAGGATTTTGACGTGTTTCAAAACGAAAGAGACAAGAGGACTATGCTTTTGTTTTAAGATAAAGTTTTCTCTAAGTGGAAAGAGCATTGGTTCCTAATGTCTTAAATTTCTGATGATGATTTTTGATAAATAAATCAAAACTTTATGAAAAAAGTGATAAGAAGGGTTACAATAATCGATTTGAGGTATTTTACCAGGTGTATACATATGAAACCGGTATTGCCATCTAGCGGCCAGTAGGCACACTTGTAGGCACTGTCGGAACTTACCATTTGTGCTAATTGGCGT
>NC_046663.1:104663680-104675168 GCF_010883055.1 Belonocnema kinseyi | reverse complement strand
AATTACTATCCTTACTAATGTAACCTTCATAGGAGGACTAACGGCGACTTGTTGCCGTACAAAACTGGTTAGTTACTGTTACCATCGAAGTAGTTGTTGTAGTTTATACCAACTCTACTAATGAGGAGCTTCTTGTCGCAACTAACCATTTTTTTCAGTGCAGCAGTGGCATTTAAATACCTGTCTTGTGAAGGTTCGGGTTGACTAGAAATCATACGTATTTAATACTAGTGACGCCATCTGTGTGTTATCCTACGAACTTTTCAGCTCAACTGTTATGAGAGTGGGGATAATGAGGAAGAGCGCTGGGGAAAAGCTTCGAGTTGCTGGATGGGTATATGCTAAGTGTGTAGAAAGGGAGAGGAAAGGTAAGAGGGGGGTGTGGGATATAGACGGAACTTATAGGACACAACTAAAATTATGTATGAACTAAAAGATTCAATGACTTAATAAAATTTTTAAAAAAAATGAATTAATTTATAAAGGAGAACACAGTAAAAACTCGGGATACACTTTGTTGTACCTAATTTCAAGATGGGGTTCCATCTCGCTCGGAGTTGGTGTTCGAAACTATTTCCTTTCGTTTTCGCCGCAAAACCGTAACAACAATTGATAGCAGGTGATGTTTATTACCTAAAGTTCGAGGGAAACGATAACGTGTGCTGTAGTACCCTGAGTACAAATAATAATTTTGTTTTATTAATAATTTTCATGGCAGAAGAATGGTACCCTGAAATTAGCGCTTGATTCATACTTGTTTTTTCTGTAAATTCTTGTGTGTATTTTAAGAATGAGAAATCTTTGTTTTCGAAATAATCTATAATATTATAGAAATGCAAGAATTTGAAAATGACAACTAAAAGCTAAATTGTATGAAAATTTCAATCGTGCTTTTAGCATGCGAGAAGTTAAAAAAAAACACCGTACCCAGGTGCGAACTTCGGTCCGATGCTAGAGCTTGACCTTTGGCCCAAAGACGGCTCTGCTTCTTGATTTTTCGCTATTTTCACGTAAAAGCTCGAAAGAAGCAAATTTTACGAAATAAAGTTCAAAACCAGCTTTACAATCGTGTTCAGCGGACACATTCTTCCTGAATGCATTCATTCAAAACAACCTTTTTTCAAAATTTTCCTTAAATATGCGCATTTTTTTTACTTAAAGCACGATAATCAAGACTTGCAGCCCTTATATCTTCAATCTGACTACAAAATCGTGTTCAGGGGGAAAAATACGTGAGATATGATGGTTTTTGAGCATAATTTTTGTCGGATTCTGATGCGAGCATTCGCTACCAAGCAACTAATAAATATTGGAAATTTCTCGATTTTCGTTAAAAATTCTATAATGCGACCGTAGGACAAAGTAAATACAGAGGAAAAATACAATAAATGCGATAGTCTAATGCCTCTGTAATTGCTTCAAATTCAATTTCCAATGGTTCAGAACGCTGTAGGTGGCGACACCGGTCCAAGAAAATTTTTTTGCATCAATCAAAAAAAGTAACCTATATGCGACGGTTGGTCAAACATTGGCCCAAATATATTGGTTGAACAGAACCTGCTTCATTTCGATAGATTTGCTTATGGCCGCGGTTGATCTGCTCCTATTATTGAGAGGTCGAAATCTTATGATACTCATAGAAATTGATAAGTATTCAAAACTAAATATCGAAAATTTTTAACCAAAAATGGGAACGTTTGACGATAAATATTTGTTAATTCGAAATCTTTGAAATTATAAATTTTAATTATAATTCTAGAAAAATGTTAACAACTTTTTAAATTTGTGACAAAATGTCACTATTCTACTACATAATAAAGTCAATTTTAAATCCTGCAAAATTTAAAAATTCCAAAAAGCATCGAACAGTGAATATTTTTAAAGTATAGCTTTCAAAATTGTTAAGCCCTTTTTCAAATAAATCTATGAAGAAAATAACACAATTTGTTTAAAAAAAACCATGCGAGAACTAGGCATTCATAATTTAATTATTTTTAATTTCAATTTTTTCTATGTTTAAAACGCCTAAGTGTCATAGAGTAACATTGGTGAAAGTTGCTCCAATATTATATAATATGCAAGAAAATTTATTTTCAACAAATTATTTGTTCAAAGAATCTTCTCTACGATTTTTTATAATACAGGACCACAAACCGCCTAAGCCTGAAACACAAGAGGTACTAGGTGTACCTTATGTTTTTGAGGTCGCTGAATCCGAGTTCTGTGTTCGTTTGACGCCACCAGGTCAGCATAAAAAAATTGGACACTTCGAGAAAATCTTAATCTAGGATCATTAAATGTGATAAATAAACATATAGTTTTATTTATACGTAGCATCATACTTTAAACATCACATAAACCTGGCGTTGGCACCCCCGTTTCTGTAACGTTTAAATTCTGAAAGAAGTGGTACCTCCACGTGGTTGAATGGGTAACACTAAAACCACTTCAACGGAATTGAAAACGTTTCTCATGCTGTATTAAGCTAGTTTAAATTTAATTTCTTCAAAAAGTACCTGATACTATAGCATTCTTGAATGGCGACCAGGTTATAAATTCTAAACAGCACAGAACCCACATAAAAACTTTTCAGGTTTTTCCAAATTTGACCATTAAAATCTCTTAACCTTTATCTCAAGATATCCACTTAAAGCTAAAGGTGTCCTGATTTAGTTGGTTAGCGAAGAATTTTGTAGGTTTGACCTTGGAATAACCTTGATACTGACCTTTCGGTGTCAAACGGACACCGAATTCGAATTCAGTTACCACTTAAACCTAAAGGTACCCTGACTTAGTTGGTGAGCGATGAGGTTTGTAGGTTTGATCTTGTATTGACCTTGATAGTGACCTGGTGGCGTCAAACCGACACTGGATTCGAATTCAGCGACCACTTAAACCTAAAGTAACCCTAATTTAGTTGGCTGGCGATGAATTTTGTAAGTTTGACCTTGGACTGCCCTTGATGCGGACATGATGGCGTCAAACGGACACCGGATTCGGATTGAGCTACCTCAAAAACATAAGAAACACCTAGTCCCTCTTATGTTACAGGCTTAGGTGGTTTGTGGTCCTGTGTAATTTTACGTTTTTTTAAAGTTATATCGCAACAAATTTGGATAAAAATAATATAATGATTAAGAAATTTTTTCTTTAGACTTGTTAGTAATGTTATAAATAAATTCAATAAACAAATACATTTTTTAACTTTTCCGACATTTTTGACAACTTTGTCGTTAACAAAGACCTAAATATTGCAAATGTTTATTAAATTTGTTTAAAAGATCATAGAATGTATCAACTAATTATGAAATTTGCTGAAATTATAATGAAATTCCCAGTTAAAAAGACGACAGAAAAAAAACAAATTTTTTCGTCCGCAGATGCCCGAATAATGAATTTTTTGGTAAAATTTGTTTTAAAGAATCATAAAATTGATTAACTAATTATGAATGTTGCTGAATTTATTATGAAGATCCCAATTAAAAAGTCTGATATCGAAAAAAAAATTTTCCGTTGCCAGATGCCTCATTAATGCATTTTTCACAATAAATTTGTTTAAAAAATCATAGAATAGATAAAAAAATGCATTTTTCTAAATTAACATGAAGTTCCTAATTTACAAAATTTGACATAAAAAACGATTTTTTCTGTCGGCAAATGCCTGATTAACGCATTTTTTAATTCTTCATTTGTTTATACTCTCTCCCTTTTACGGGTTTGAGAGTCTTTACGTAACCATTATAAGTATTCTTACAAACAAGCCTTATACTATCTTATGAACTATTCGCTTCTTATAGTCTTAAATAATTATTATTATTTCTAAATGCTTGCGACTTCGCCCTGGGCTTCCATTTCCTCTTACCATTATCCTTCTTTCGAAGTAATTTTTTTGGCTTTTTTCTACTATCCTGTGCAACCAACTCTCTCTCTCAGATCTTCTAGTTTCTTCATCCATTCCCCCCCCCCCTGACCATTTTATTCAGCATCCATTTAATTCTCTCTTCTGTATTCTCCCCTCACCCTTCGTCCCTGTACATCTCTCTAATACAGACAACCATGTTTCCTGCTCATACCTACATACTCTACAAGCATTCTCTTCTTCATTCATCCAATACCTGCATGCTCTTATACACTCTCCCATTCTGAATCTGACTACTCTATGCCACTTGCTCTCCTTTTTAATATTTTTCAGGTACTCTGGTTTTCTCTGCCCCTTAACCATTCTATACCAGTTGTTGTACCTTGAATCTGCAATCTTTCCCATTTTTCCTCACCTTGCCTTGCCTTCATCTCTTCCTCAATTTCCTCCCACTCTGTACCCCTCTCATGCATACCACAATCACGCCTCATTTCATATCTCTCCTCCTCCCATTTTGAATGCCCCACGTTACCCTTCCGCTCTTTATCCATGACATCGCGGGCACATGCTTGTGCAATTTTGATTCCTTCTCCCCTTCTTAGTTTTTCTTTGAAGTTCCAGGCTCTTTTCACTTACCTCACCACCATTTTTTCTTGTCCGATTTCTTTCCTCAGCATATAGCCTGGGCAACTTCAACTCATTTTCAATACCCATCTCAAAAATCTCTCATGCAAACTTGCAATTCTCTTCTGTTCTTTCCATCCCCAGATTTCCACACTATAGCTTGACACTGACATTATTAATACATCAATCATCCACACTCTCATCTTCCATACTTGTCCCATTACTTTACTCGCGCAGTCTCATCTCTTTCTCGCCTGCAGCTCGCTTCCTCCTCTCGTTTCGAACCAAAATCCTAAGAAGCAAAACTTATCAACCAATTCTACCACCACGCCATTTATCTTCCGTTCGTACTCTAATCTACCCTTTTCACTTCTGACACACATAATCTTGGTCCTGTTCACATTTATGTTTAAACGCTTTTCTCTCACATATTCTTCGAACAATCTCATCAAAAAATTCATACCTCTTTCATCATTCGCTAGTAGCACTAAGTCGTCTGCATATGCTAGTGAATACAGTATTATGAACCAAAAAATGTACTTTTTCCCCACTGTGCACCGGTTGATCATAAGACCAAAAGGCGAATGCATCAACTCACCGCAAAGATAGACTGGTCAAGACAATACGCGTCCTGTATTCAGTGTGTGATTAACTACAGAACATCTGGCAGGAATTTTAGCGCAAAGGTCCGACAGTTCTCCCGCGAACTGCGGATCCATTATCACACACTCAGTGTTGGTTCCGAGAGTTGGTTCCGAGAAAATCAACAGTTTTTCTTTGACCCACGTGGACTCTTTGAAAGCCCTTCAAGATTATTATAACAAATTTTTGAATTTTGTTGAAAAATCAACAGTTCAAATTTTGACAACATACAAAATAATGAAAAATCCAAAAATTACATTTTTCGGTCAAACTGTGCAAAATATAGTAAAAGATGAAAAAACGAAAATTGTGCATTTGAAAAAGTTCTACAGATTTGTTATTAACTACTTTTTGACAGGATGCGTAGTTTTGGCTTTAATCATGAAAAACATAATTAACAGTAAAAAAATGTGCCCGCTGCATGGGCACATTATTATCACAACTTTTATCTTTTAATTTCTTTTTCGTATCGTTTGTGAGGTTTCAAAAAATTAAATTTTTTATGATTTTAATGCTATTTTTTACGATTAAAACCAAAAACTGAGCTATCAACAAATTATTCATGACAAATTAATTAATTTTTACATTCTTATCAGAGAAGGTATTAGATTTGTGTAAAATTTTACCCCCCCCCCAGCTTTTGTCTAATGTCTACGTTTTGAGACCCCCTGAATCCGAAAAATAGGTTTCTAAGAATGTGTCTGTATTTCGGTCTGTCTGTATGTATGCCTGTCTATGAGCGCATTTTGAATATTTTTGAGAATAATTTTTTCAAAATTCAAAAATTTTCTGTACGGATGTTTATAGTATTCAAAAAGTTGAACAATTTATCTTAATGACTTTTTTTCATAAAACCAAAAATTACCAGAGTTAAAGCATTTCTAAAATTCCAAAAAAAAAACCACGAAAATGAACCTTTTAATCCAGATAACAGACGATATGAAAAAAAGGCAAGAGAATAAAAAGTTTGATTTCTCAATGCACTACAAGATTATTATAACAACCTTTTGAATTTTCTTGAATAATCGAAAATTCTAATTTTGACAGCATACAAAATAATGGAAAATCCAAAAATTACATTTTTTCACGCAACAATTTGACAGTTTAACAGGAACACCCCGACGTTTCGTAATCGAGTCAGGGAGGAAGTCATTGACATTACTCTCTGCACCGGTAGTTTTACAGAAAACATCAAGAAGTGGATAGTCTCAGATGAGCCCACTCACTCAAATCACTCACAGATAGAGTTCTTGTTGGAATCCACTGTATCGATCGGCCCTAAATGGGTCAGAAATAAATGGGTCCATGAAATATACTTATGAAAGTAATTGTCACCCTTCAAAAGGCCGAAAGGCTGGAGAGATATACTAATGGAATGTGACACTCGAAAAGCTTCACAGGGAAACCAGAGAGAGGTTCAGACGTGCCCGTTCTGGCAAAACGAAGGAACTATGGACTTAATTTACATCGATGAGGGATGAGTATAGGAGTGCAATACGTAAGGCAAAGCATAAAAGCTGAACCAACTTTTGCACGGATATCGAGAAAGGGCAGATGCGGCCAGACGGGATAAGCTGTTTTCTCGAAATCCGGATGCTATTCTCGGGACTCTAAAATTGCCCGGCGGGGAATACTCAGAGTCTGACGGGAATACCTTGGCTCACCTGTTTAAGGAACATTTTCCCGGCTTCAAAAAGTTAGGAGAAGAAGGGACGATACCTCTGAGGCAATCAAAAAAGGCTGCGGCCCAACTGGGCCCGAAACGGTGGCTAGCTAATGAGATTGTTACCCCAGCCAGGGCCAGGTGGGCCCTGAAGTCCTTTAGCCCTTACAAGTCTCCTGGCCTCGATGGCATATATCCAGTTCTCTTGCAGAGGGCTGGTGAGATCATAATTGGGCCGACTGTGAGACTTGCTAGGGCTAGCCTGACGTTGGGTTATGTTCTGGCGGATGGAGGGGTGTGAGAGTAGTATTTATTCCGAAGACAGGCAAGATCGGCTATACTTCACCCAAGGATTTCTGACCCATTAGCCTCACATCTTTCCTACTAAAAACAGTGAAAAGACTCGTGGACAGATATATCCGCGATAAGGTCTTCTCAAATAGCACCCTTAATGAGCAACAACACGCCTATAGGGCTGGTAACTCGACTGAGATGACACAGTACTTAACCGAATTGAAGTACAACTGAAGCAGAAAAGCCTCGTCATTGGAACCTTCATGGACATCGAAGGAGTCTGTTACTACACCTGTGTAGAGGTGATCAGGGCGGCCATGATCGCAGACGGTGTGCCTAATGCAGTCGTGGAATCGACCTGCCAACTGTTGGCCAATAGGAATCTAACCACAACTAAGGGTGATAACACTTTATGTGGAATCGTTGACTCGGGATGTCCGCAGGGAGGTGTTTTATCGCCCACGGTGTGGTGCCTGGTGGTGGATGAATTGCTTCATCTACTCACGAGTCGGAGCCACCATGTTATAGGCCATGCGGACGATATACTGCTTATCGTGGGCGGTCAGCCTCTGGATGCACTCTTCGGAGTAATGCAGCAAGTGATGAAGACAACTCGTTTACAGATGGCTTCAGGAACAAGAGGAACGCTGGAACAGGTGTATATCATAGAGGGAACGAAATGGGCTTTGAAATTACGATAGGGTCCAACGAAACAGTTCTACAATCTGAGAATATGGCCTTGCTCCAGTGCGCCTGTAAGGAAATGGAGTATGGCGATAAAAGAAACATTCGCATCTGCTCAGATAGCAGGGCTGCTATCATGGCTCTGAATGGAACAACGACCACGTCGCTACTAGTATGGGAGTGTTTGGAGACACTAAATAAGCTAGCTACAGAAACTCGAGACACTCTGCTCTGGATCCCTGGACACAGTGGCATCAGGGGCAATGAGATATCGGACAGGATAGCAAAGCTAGCAGTCAAGGAAAATTTTATAGGACCTGAGCCAGTTGTAAGCATTTCCAGTAGGTTGTTCACTGAAGATATTAACAGTTGGCTGACCGAGGAACATCAGAATCAGTGGGATTTGGTCTCTGGCTACAGACAGGCTAAAACACTCTTGGGCTCAAAGCTAAACCCTCATCGAACGAAAGAAATACTCAAGTTCGGGAGGAATGAAGTCAAAGTCCTAACAGAAATGTTCATTTTATAGGACATTTTACTTATAGGACATGGAAACCTCCGGTATCACAGACATAAGATAAGGCTTGAGGAAAGTGCCCTCTGTCGTCTGTGCGGAAAGGATAATGAGACCTCCTTTCATATTCTCTGTCACTGCCCTGCGATTGCGGGGAAACATTTAACACTCACAAGCAGTTACTGCATTAATGAGTCTGAAATATCAGTCAACAACTTGGCTGCGGCCCTCTTATTATGGAGAGGGCTTTGGGGCCATGCTTAAGGCTAATAAGGGGACGCAACGGGATCACCCAAGCGTGAGGAGCTGTGACGGTCTCAACCCGGAATATTAATAAAATTCTAACTTATAAAGAAAAATCGCCTTTGTCCAAAATGCGAACATAATTAAATAATTATAACAAATAACTGTATCAAAGGTATATTAAATTTATTTCTGTGCCTCAGTCTTGGACTACTTGTTTAGACATTGCAATATAATATACAAATTTTATTTTTCACAATTACATAAATCCTTATACATTTCAATAAATGTATACTATTACAATTCATAATATTCTTTGGCATTGAAACAAAAGTATTTTCATTGTCTTAATTTTATAGTTTAAAAAAAGTGCATATACTATGTTAAAAAATCTGCCCGCCACGCGAGCGTATGCTCATCGTGTGCTACGCCTGCAAGTTTGAGCGCGCCTACAGCGCGTGACTGTTGGTTCTCGCGCTTCGCGCTCAAAAATATACTTATTTTGCGCGCTGCGCTCAATAATCTATTTACTTCGCGCCAAGCGCTTTGTCTTTGTATTTCCCCCACAATTTTGCAGAGACTTTTTAAAATTATAGATCAAAGCATCGACCGCTGTAATTTTGTGATTTTGAACTCTCTATTGTTAAAGATCATTTGATTTTAACGAAAACGTTCTCATCATGTGTCTCGTTTTTCGCAATCGATTTCATCCAAAATGTGAACTTTTCTACATAATATTCAACACTTTTACATCGAATGAATATATAATAATATATAATAATAATATAATAATAATATATAATACTGCGAACTGGGATTTCTTATTCATAAATTGAACCGCTGGCGACCAAAAGGGGACACGGCCGGATTCAGCCTGAGAAGAATTGTCCTGAGTGTCAATTTTTAAAATCTTTCTAATTTCAATTTTAAAGACTGATACTTGTAGAGAATTTCAAGGCGCATCTTTTTTTCCTCTTGCAAAAATTTATAGGTTTTGTAGTTTTTGAGATAATTGGTAAAAAGTAGATTTTTTGAAAACGAAAAATTCCAATCTGTTTTCACTTCAACTCGCGCTAATTTAGCCAATTTTCATCATTTCCCGATTTCCCCAATACAAAGTACGTGTTTAAGTCTTCTGAAACTACCTAAGAAAGGAAAACGAGAATATTGTAATAAACAAAAAAGTTATTAATTTTTTTTTTTAAGCAATGCAAAAATCATGAATTTTAACCTTCAAGCGCCTCGTTTAGCGAACGAATTTGAAGCTACGGAAAGCTTTCAGTAAAAGTTTTAGATCAATTGGATTAATAGTTCAAAAATTATGAATGTTTTAAAATCCAAGCGGTAATCTTGACGCTGCCCAAAAACGTGACTGGCCGGCTACGTACGCGCTGCAGCGAACGACGTGAAGGTCAAGTCAATCTTACCAAAACAAATGCAAAACAGTAACTCCAGATATTATCATAAAAATAATTTATTTATTAAACATTTAACATATATTATTATGCATATTATTGAACAAGAATATATTAATCAAACAATATTTTATTAGAAACTACTTTTAGACATTTTCGTCACTCTCTTCAGTTTCTTCGAATTCCAAAAATTCTTTTCCTTTAGCGCTTAAATACTGGAAGAGATTTTTTACATCCTTTATTTTGAAAGCTTTTAATGCAATTCGGGGCGGAGGACTTTTCGAAAGATTTTCTAGTTTAAGCGTAGGTTTAAAGAAAAAAGTGGTTGGATTTTGCAACTCATAGTTATCAAAAACATCCACTTTTCCATCAGGAAAATCATGCCAAACGAACGCTTTGCTGATTTGGAAATTTTTTGGCTTTCGCATTTTGCCTTTGAAACATTTTTTAAAATCCTGCAGAAGATCTTCACACTTCTCGACCATTGTGAATGAAGGTGAACGAGCATTGCGAATCATTTCTACATATTTAGCTTCAGTTTCAAATTGTTCTAATTTTTTCATCTTTTGCGAATATGTGCCAAAATTCCTATCACACTGGCAATAGGAAGGCCTCGAACTGGAAACACATATTTAATCTCGCTTTGCAAATAAATGGACAATAAAACCGAAAAATGAAACACTGTGTAGTTTTTATTTTGTTCCAGACATGAGTCTGAAAATAATGTTATGCTGTTGAACTTGTCTTTAGCAAGTTCTTTCAAAACGGCGTATTTGATAAAACTGCAACAGAGTTAGCACCCTTCTTTACAATTCCCTCAGGAATAGGTAACATGTAACTCTGGTTCGTAGTATATACATGTACCTTAAATAGAAAAAGCCATGCTAAACGTATGTAAAACTGCGCGGACACGGGTATTTTTGGTAGTGGCAAATTCTGTGCAAAATCAAATTCACAGCATAGACTATTATTTTCAGAGAGTATTTGCTTTTTTAACTTCAAATTAATTTCAGCATTGTTTTTGTGATTAATTACTTCTTCGTTTACCTCTCCATTTGTTTCGTTTTTGTAGCAAGTATTGCACACGTCAGTTCTAGGTAATTTAAAACTGAAGCCAACATTTCGATTAAAATACTTAAAATAAACGGTTTTACTTATTGTCAATTTAGCCCCCGTTTTTTCTTTATAATATTTTCCGAATAATTTGTAAAGTTCTACAAGATTTAATAAAGGATTATAAAAATATTTTAGGTTGGTAGAATTTCGTTTGTAGTGTGAACTGTGATGTGGAATTGATTCGCAATGCTCTTCAATAATTTATTTTTAATTTTCTGTTAATTTAAGACAACTTTCGCGTACTCCACCTGCCACATTTTTTAAAGGCTGCTTATTTAAAATCTTTTTTTGAACATTTTCAACTCTTCTTTTGCCCAAACATAGAAAAGCGCAAAAAATTCTTACAAATCGGAACATTTTCTTCGTCAGTAGGAAATAAATATATCCAATGAATTAACCGTCCTAGTTTTTTGACTGCATTCGTTTGGATAGGA
>NC_046663.1:104659717-104663580 GCF_010883055.1 Belonocnema kinseyi | reverse complement strand
TCTAGCATATTGTTGACACGCAGGGATGCTTTTTAGGCTATTAGCAAGTAAAAGCTTGGCACCTCCAAGAGCGCCGATGATAAGGACGATCAGTTTAACAGATTGTTCCGGGTACAATCGTTGCAACTCCCTTATAAGGTCTCGATACCTCTCTTTCTTTACATTCTCCTTGGCTATGATGTTTTTGTCAGCTAGTGCCGAAAATTCGATAACGAACATGGTTCGCTTCTCGAAGTCAAGAAGAACCATGTCAAGCCTCGAGTGAGCAACAGAAACAATTGTCGAGAATATAAAGTTCCAGTATTTCGGCACTTCCCATTCTCGACAATTGACTCAATTTCCCTAGGAGCATTTAGAGGAGCGATATTAAGGTGAATGCCGTATGAGTGACAGAGATGGTAATAAAGTACTCTTAGTGCCGCATTGTGCCTTTGAATGTAGGTCGTTCCCGCGTGTGTTGGACAACTAGATAGTATGTGAGTTAAATGCTCGGGGTGTGCATGGCACGCCCTGCAGCCATCATCAGGAAAGTCTTGGCTCAAAATGTGGCGACGGTATGTTAAGATGGAAATGAGACCGTCTTGGCATGCAAAAATGAAACCCTCTGTACCAGACTTCAATCCGGGCGATTTAAGGAAAGCAAACGTTAGCTCACAAGACATTGACTGATCCTTCACATTTCTGTGGAAGATACCGTGCATCCTCTTATCGAGGAGCTGTTCACGAAAGTTTTTCTCTTGTGCTTTCTTAATCCGGGCTTTCAGGAGTGAGTACTCGAGATAGATTAGATTTGATGCATTTTGCTCACCCCTAATATATATATATATATAGATACATAATAGTATTAATATTTATATAATTTATATTTTATACTTGAAGTAATGTAACCTCAAAATACACGCATATAAAGAGGTGCGCGAAATATTCAAATCATGAGAATCGCCAGCCCAGCATCGAAATCTGAAAATTTTAAAATCCCAATCTCTTCATTTTATTTCAAAGCAGATAGAGATATAAATAGAATCGCCGAAGTGTTCCGACCGGCAATCGTGCACCTTCGAGTTTTCAAATTCAGAAGAGGAGAAATGGGTTGCGCGCGCAACGCAGGCATTTATATCGTCTCCTACCATATTCACACGGACATAGACGTGTCATAGAATTGGACCACGTCTCGTTTCAGATCTGGGATCACTGTGTCAGAACCTAAAGGTAAACTTCGTTAGCCAGCTATTTTGGATAAAAACTCGAAAAGTTACAGCATTTTGAACATTTTTAAGACAATTTTTTTCAATATTGAAAAATCCGATGTGCTTCTGTTCTCAGTATTGAAAAAGTGGAACAATTTATCTTTACGACTTTTTCGATAAAAAGAAAATTATCAGTTATAGCGTTTTCAAAATTCTAAAAATCAATGAAAAATTCAAATTTTAAGCCAAACAACGCACGATATGAAAAAACTCAAGAGAAGGAAAACATTAATTTTTAAAAGCCCTATAAAAGACTGTCATAACAACTTTTTCAGTTTTCTTGAATAATAGAGAATCCCAGTTTCAATCACATAAAAAATAATAAAAAATTTCGTTTTTCGGTCAAATTGTGCAAGATAAGAAGAACAAAATTTTGCAACCAATAATGATCTACAAATTTCTGATCAATTAATTTTTAATAAGACGTGTATTTTTATTTTATTCATAAAAAACAACATTAATAATAACAAAATAATCAGCTTTTTGCACAGGATAACCTACAAAAAGTAAACAAATTCTTTTTCACCGAAATAACAGAAAAAAATTTGCTATCAATCGTTTTTTAATATAATTAATAACATTTTATTTTTAAAAATTTTTGGCCTAAATTAAACCTAAATATTTGCTTATCACCACTTTTTCATATTATTTTCACATTCTCATGATAATGAGAAGGTATTAATTTTATGTGAAAACTGAATATCGTGATTGCCCTTTAGCACACATTGTTAGGGATCAAAAAGTAAGATTTTATTAGACAGTATTTTTGAGCGCAGTCTATCTGTGCAGATACGAAAAACATGAATTTAAAAAAATTGTTCACGCCAAAAATGTCTAGAAATTTTTCATGAACCATTTTTCGGTAGGACGCGTAGTTTTTGTTATACATATAGAATTATACGTATAGAATTTGTAGTTCTGGTTTTAATCGTAAAAATCAAATTAAAAAATCAAATTTTTGTATAAACGACACAAGCTATAGAGAAATGAAGAGACAAAAGGTACTCGATCAATAAAGAGCTACAAGTTTGTAATTTCTTATTTTTTAATAGTAGGCCTATTTTTTGTTTTAACCATAAAAATAACATTAAAAATAAAGAAATAATTTTTCTTTGAAAAACGACAAGTGAGATGAAAAAAATGAGAAGACAAAAGCTGTTCAAAGAAAATTATTCACAAATTTTTTATAAACTCTTGTTATAAAAATACAAAAAAATAACTTCTTGAACAAAAAAACACAAGCTTTAATAACGTTTTATTTAACAAAGCTTTTCCCATAAATTATATTTAAACTACAAAAATTTCAACAAAATTTGTAATAACAAAATTTTTGTTCTCGTAGGGTGCATCATTTTTTCAATTACGAAAACAAGATATTATGAATTTTAATAATATAAATTGAATGAAATGATACGTTTTTCAGGGTAGCTGAGAATAAAATGGAATTCAGAATAAGAAAGAATTATTAAGGTAATCATGATAAATAAAATTTGTACTTTAGTTTGCAATTGAACCGCTGGCGACCAAAAGGGGACACGGCCGGATTCAGCCTGAGAAGTATTTTCCTGAGTGTCAATTTTAAAAATCTTTCTAATTTCAATTTTAAAGACTGATACTTATAGAGAATTTCAAGGCGCATCGTTTTTTCTTCTTGCAAAAATTTATAGGTTTTGTAGTTTTTGAGATAATTGGTAAAAAGTGGATTTTTTGAAAACGAAAAATTCCAATCTTTTTTCACTTCAACTCGTTCTAATTTAGCCAATTTTCATCATTTCCCGATTTCCCCAATACAAAGTACGTGTTTAAGTCTTCTGAAAGTATCTAAGAAAGAAAAACGAGAATATTGTAATAAACAAAAAAGTAATTAATTTTTTTTGAGGCAATGCAAAAATCATGAATTTTAACCTTCAAGCGCCTCGTTTAGCGAACGAATTTTAAGCTACGGAAAGCTTTCAGTGAGAAAGTTGTTTATTAAGGTTCAAAGAAGTTTTCTGGAAAGTTTTAGATCAATTGGATTAATAGTTTAAAAATTATGAATGTTTTAAAATCCAAGCGGTAATCTTGACGCTGCCCAAAAACGTGTCTGGCCGGCTACGTACGCGCTGCAGCGAACGACGTAAAGGTCAAGTCAATCTTACCAAAACAAATGCACAACAGTAACTTTTTTTGTCATCTTCTATGAAATTCTACAAATAAAGCATAGAATCTGCGAAGTGATTGTTTCTTATAATAGTTGGAAAAGCATTTTTTTTGAGATTATTGAGATTTTTGAGATATTTTTGAGAATATTAATTAAAAATGAAAAAGATATTAAAATAAAACAAGGTAGAAAAAGAACTAGAAATGAAGATTCGTGGATTAAAAATAAGAAAAAATGTTCCAGAAATCAGGTACGATTGAAAACCATCAATACAATGTTTAAATAAATTTTAATCATAAATTTAATATTTTATGACTTTTTTTATTCTTGATTTTTTAAATAATTCTTTTACTGAACTGTATATAATATGTAGCTAGTCTAAAGTAATTATTTAAAATTTTTAATGACGAAGTTAATAGCATTATTTGTTATTTCTTTAGGGAAAAGAATACATTACAAAGTCTAAAACTAAAAAA
>NC_046663.1:104655793-104659617 GCF_010883055.1 Belonocnema kinseyi | reverse complement strand
TCATCTCGTTTGGATAAAAACTCAATTATTTGATTGAAAAATTAATTATTTTGTTAAAAATGTAACTATTTTGTAAAAAAGGCCTCTTTTCTATCAAAAGTTTAACTACTTTGTTAAAATTTTTATTTCTTTTATTTGAAGGTTCATCTCTTTCATTGAAAATACATCTTTGAAACTGACATTTAGTCTATACCATTTTTGCTTAAAAAATCATGTATTTTGTTAACAATTCGTCTTTGTGGAAATTAAATTGCTTTATGGAAAGTTTATACTTTTTGATTAAAAATTACATTTTTCGGTTGAATTATCAACTGTAAATATTTTTTGGTTGCAAAGTCGTTTTTTTGTAACTGCAGCTATATTGTTAAAAATTAAAATCATAATTTTTTGGTGGAAAATTCGATTATTCACTTAAAGTTGAACTACTTAGTAAAAAAATTAATTTTTTCTTATTAAGGATTCATAATTATAGTTGAAAATTCAACTATTTGCCTTTAAATTAGGTTAAAAATTCAGCTTTCTTGTAGATAACACTCTTTTTGACTTTAAAATTAAACAGTTTATTAAAGTTAAATTGACCTTTTTTAGTAGAAGTTTAATCTTTTTGGTTGAAAATGTTTCATTTTTGGTCAAAAATGCAATTGTTTGGTTAAAATAGGAACTGTACATCTTCTTGGGTTTAAAAGTCAATTATTTCACTAAGATTTGATCTACTTTGTGAAAAAATACGTTTTTTTTAACAAGGTTTTATAATTATGGTTGAAAATTTAACTATTTGATTGAAAGTTTAACTCTTTGATTGAAAACTCATATTTTTCGTTTAAGTAATTCAACTTTTTGTAGATAATTCGTCTTTTTGACTGTAAAATTAAATAATTTCGTTGAAAATTCATGTATTTTGTTTAAAATTTGTCTTTTTTTGTAGATCATTTATTTTCTTGGTCGAAAATTCATCGAATTGGCTGACAGTTCGACAACTTTATTGAAAATAAATTTTTTCCGTTAAAAATTATTTATCTTTATCTGAAAATGTAACTATTATATGATTGATTAAAAATTAATCATATATATTGGATAAGTTTGAAAATCTTTTTTTTATAGAACATTAATCTTCTTAGTCAAAAATTCACCTTTTCCTTGAAAATTTAACAATTTTGTTGAAAATTCGTTTTTTTTCCTTGTTCAATTCCATTTTTTATCACAGCTTTTATCTGAAAATTGAACTATTCCATTTTTGGTTAAACTTTATCCTGTAAACTGTATTAGTTAAAACACCATTTATTTGTTAGATAATTAATTTATTTGTTTTCGATTATGACTTCAAATATTATTTCAGTCTAAAATTTTTTAATTTTAACCCGTTCAATTTGAAATTTTTTAACTAAAAAAAGAAAATTTCGTTAATTATCAGCAATATTTGACCGTTCATTTAAAAGAATCCATTACAAACAACTGTTAAAGACTATACAAATTTAAACAGAATGGTTCGAAACGGAAAGCCTTGAATTGTTAAATTTGTAATGAGCTAAATTTTAAGTTTAAACGCTACAATTCTAATTTAAAAAAAGTTTCAGAATTAATTTAAAACTTGAAATTATTTCAAATTTAGACTTTTGCAGATTAAAAAAAAAGCTTTTTGAGAATTGTACAGTATTTCAAAAGAATAACAAAAATTGTTGTCATTGCTAAGAACATTGAAAATGATTTTTTATATTGACAAATAAATTTTAAGTGAGTACTTGAAAACATTTTTATAATTAAAAAAAAAGAATCCGAAAGATTTTAAGGAAATTTTTTCATTTTGCAGTTTTTTTAATTTTAGAAAAAATCTAATTAACAAAATATATCAATTTTCAACCCAAAAGTTTACTTTTTAACAAATTTAATTATTTTTCTATGAAATAATTGGTGTTTTAAGTAATGCAATGTACAGGATAAAGTTGATTATTTTCAGCGAAATATATGAGTTTTCAATCAAAGAGTTAAACTTTCAACCAAAAAGTTAAATTTTTAACCATAATTATAAAACCTTGTTGAAAAAAACAGTATTTTTTTTTTAACAAAGTAATTCAACTCTTAGTGAAATAATCGACTTTTAACCCTAACGAGATGTACAGTTCATATTTCAACCAATCAATTGCATTTTTGACCAAAAATGATACATTTTCAACCAAAAAGATTAAATTTCTACCAAACAAGGTCAATTTCCAACAAAATATATGAACTTTCAACAAAATTATTTAATTTTAAAGTCAAAAAGTGTATCATCTACAAAAAAGCTGAATTTTTAACCCAAATATATGATTTTTCAACCAAAATTTTAGTTGTCGACCAAATAGTTTAACTTTATATCAAATTGTAGACTTTTAACGCACAAAGATGCAGTTTTAACAAAAAAGTAAAACTTTTAACAAAAAATTTAATTTGAAGGCAAATAGTTGAATTTTCAACTATTATGAATCCTTAATAAGAAAAAATTAATTTTTTTATTAAGTATCAAAAGTTCAACTACTTTGTTAAAGTTTATTTGTTTTTTTATTCGAAGGTTCATCTCTTTCGTTGAAAATTTAACTATTCTGATGAAAATATGTTTCATGTGTTGTTGAAAATACATGTTTGAAACTTACGATTAATCTATGCCATTTTTGGTTAAGAAATCATATATTTTGTTTAAAATTCGTCTTACTTTGTAGAAATTAAATTGTTTTATGGAAAATTAACACTTTTTGGTTAAAAATTAAATTTTTCGGTTGAAATATAAACTGTAATTATTTTTTGGTTGCAAAGTTGTTTTGTTGTAAACGCAACCGTATTGTTAAAAATTAAAATCATAATTCTTGGGTGGAAAATTCGATTAATCACTTACAGTTGAAGTACTTAGTAAACAAGTTAATTTTTGTAGCTCATTACAAATTTAACAATTCAAGGCTTTCTGTTTTGAACCATTCTGTTCAAATTTGTACAGTTTTGAACAGTTGTTTATAATGGATTTTTTTTAGTGAACGGTCAAATATTGCTGATAATTAACGAAATTTTCTTTTTTTAGTCAAAAAATTTCAAATTGAATGGGTTATAGATAAAAAATTTTTAGACTGAAATAATATTTGAAGTCATAATCGGCAACAAATTAATTAATTTTCTAACAAATAATTGGTGTTTTAACTAATACAGTTTACAGGATAAAGTTTAACCAAAAATGGAATAGTTCAATTTCCAGATAAAAGCTGTGATAAAAAATTGAATTGAACAAGGAAAAAAAAGTATTTTCAACAAAATTGTTCAATTCTCAAGGAAAAGGTGAATTTTTGACCAAGAAGATTAATATTCTATAAAAAAAGATTTTCAAGCTTAACCAATATATATGATTAATTTTTAATCAATCCTATAATAGTTACATTTTCAGATAAAGATAAATATTTTTTAACGAAAAAATTTATTTTCAATAATTTAATTTTTTTACTAAGTAGTTCAACTTTAAGTGAATAATCGAATTTTCCACCCAAAAATTATGATTTTAATTTTTAACAATATATTTGCTTTTACAACAAAACGACTTTGCAACCAAAAAATATTCACAGTTGATAATTCAACCGAAAAATGTAATTTTTAATCAAAAAGTATAAATTTTCCAGAAAGCAATTTAATTTCTACAATGAAAGACGAATTGTTAACAAAATACATGATTTTTAAACCAAAAATGGTATAGACTAAATGTCAGTTTGAAAAATGTATTTTCAACGAAAGAGATGAACCTTCAAATAAAAGAAATAAAAATTTTAACAAAGTAGTTGAACTTTTGGTAGAAAAGAGGCCTTTTTTATTTT
>NC_046663.1:104652001-104655693 GCF_010883055.1 Belonocnema kinseyi | reverse complement strand
ACAAGCTATCTAAGGATGGTACTATAGAACGCCACCTCAAGGTAGGCCTAGTGGCGCCATCTCTTGGTCAGGCCGGAAACTTATCAATCCACCTTCGTATATCTCTGAGGTTAAAGAAGGTGTAAATTGTTTGGATTTTAACTTCCGAAAAACAAATATGTTTTGCATTTGAATCAATATTTTCCGTCTTTGAATCTGAACTTTCTGCTAATATATTATTGCAGTGTACTATACAGTTAAACTTTTGTACTGTTGCAACGATAGCATCGCACTATAGAATTGAGAGTATGATGCTATCAATTTATAGGATACATCGTTTGCTTCCAATTTTACGTGTAGTTAACTTTATAATATTTTACTATTAGGTCTAAGACATCTTCAGTTGAGTCTAATCAATTTTTTAATACTTTAATAATATTTTATTTGAATCACGAAAAGAAGAAACAATAGCATATGCTTTTGTAGATGTTATATATGCATTTGACCGAGCGTGAAAGCATCGTTTGATGCTTCAAACCAATATCAAGTATGAATCATTTTTAAGGAAATGTCTATAGACATTCGGACATTCAGTATGTTTATAGCTTTAACGACACGTCCGGGCTTAACCTAAGGACAATTGTTTCTTTTTATTAAATTAGCAACATTTTTAATTGAGTGGAAATACGCCCTCCCCCCTCCACTCATTTCCAATACTCTGCGGCTGTGCCCCTTTTCTAAATCCAATGTCCACTTCGTTTCACAGCTAGTGCAATAAGTACGGACAATCAGTACGTTCAGACTGGGCCCAGTCTTAAATATAACATTTGCAGAAATAGCTTTTTAATTTCATAAGAATTTAAATCATTAATAAGGTAATGAGTAAGTGAACAATAAAATCAGATCTACCCTTAAGAAACTTTTATAATTTATTAATGAATTCTAATCTAAATATACGATAATTTGACAAAATTAATATAAATTAAAATTTTTAATTTTCCGACCTAATACTCATTTACTCACAATACTATAAAAATAAACACCCAAGTATTTGTTAATAAATTTCAAAAATTGACGCATATTTGAAATGATAAATGAATCATCAATTAGCTATACAATGAATTTACACAAAATACAACAAATTTTCTTTCATTCCGATTTGGAAATTTGATTCTTTCGAATTGAGTTTCTTACAAAATTTTCTGTTTAAGGGCATGCTCTTCGGTGAACACGTGATCAAACCATTCCCCAGTTATGAAATTTTTTTCGTGTTCACCATGTCCAAAAGCATGCCCTTAAACGTCGTAGATCGAAAATTTTTTCAAATCATAACCTCACGCAAGAATTCCAAAACTTTCAAATTTCTTTTCATAATTTCCAATTTACGTAAAATTATAGATAAGCTTATATCAATGTAGGGGTAAAGGTCAAGTTTGAAGGGTGGAAAAAGCTATTTGTGACACAAGTACGCAAAATGGGTGATTGCTTACGTGTATTTCTTAGCATGAGCAGAAAGCAAATGCTAAAATAACATAAGCCATCAATTATATGCACGCACGTGTATATAACCACGTCATTTTTGGCAAACAACCGTATGAGAAAGTTGCAAGCTGAAGGATGCTCCGAAAGAGTGACAGTAAGAGGGGAATAGTAAGAGTTCTTTCATGTAACCTCTAAACTCTGCTGATGTGCAAAGCTCCCAATTCTATATTTCGAATTGCTCATGCGCCAATATTATTCTCGCGCCGTCAACAGCAATAAGTTTCTTTGCACATGATTTAGAGGCATACAATGTCAAACTTTTAATATTAGAAGTGTCTAATCGTACGGCCAGTCGTACGAATAATTAAGCATTAGTTTTTCTCCCTGCCAGTTTGCAAATTACTTTTGGATTTAATAATGGAAATCTTCAAATTATCTCGGATACTATGCTCTTTTAGAAATTGTTTAAAATACTAATTTTAAATTTAGGAACTTCTGTTTGCTGGTTAAATTTCTTTTTTGATTGATTGACTACATTCGAAAGTTACATTCAAACTACTATTTTTAACCAACTTTTTTAATTATTTCAACTTATTTTACATAGAGTATACCATAATTCCATACCGAAATAAAAATATGATTGCTATAAAAATTGTTAAGTTATGTAATTAATTTGATCTTATAATATTTTTGCAAAACTAATCGTTTTTTAAAGCAATTCTGCAATTTTAAATTATTTGTTTTAACCAAAAAATGCCCAATAAAACTGCAGCATTAATGCTCTAATAATACTAAATAACAATGATTTAAAACACATATTATTATATATAAATATAACGTTGTATAGGATGTACTGGCTGGGCGAATAGTAAAATAATTATCTTTTGTATCCGCCCAGTCGCGTCGCTAGTACTTCCGATATAACACGTTTAGTGCTTTTGCTATTCGTTTGGCCGGCCGTACGAAAATATCCTCAACCTTTATTATTCACACACGAAACATCCTTCATAGAGAATGATTAATGAGATGTTTGTCCTTTACGGTCAAAAATGGAGTTGTGACATGCAAGTTTGCTCTTTTCTTTATTTCTTTTCAGGAATTCATCCGGGAAATGTTATACATAATGACGCGACGGACAAGTGGCAGTCCGTTCGTCCGACCGTCGTTTATCACGCTCGTACAGGGTTTGTGCTAGATGGTTGAAAATTTTCTTTAATATTAATCAGCCCTATATTTTACTTATTTTAATTAGAAACAGTCAAATTTGAAATATTTGAATTTTAAATTGTTGCAATGGACAAGTTATTTAATTTTAATAATACCAAATATAAAATTATTCAATTCTGCGCTCCTATTTAACTCTAAATAGAGATGCCTTCCGGCAAGACGAGACAAGAAAACATCGATTTCAGGAACTATACCGACTGACGACAGCCATAAGTTGTCCCGTATCTCGTAATTTTAGTCGAGAATCTCGGAAAACGAGCAAAGCCGGGTAAGATTCTCGACCACGTTTACAAACTGAAATTTTGCGTAAGAATCATACATAATATAGCGAAATTTGGAAAATATGAAAGTGGAATCACATGAAAACAGACGAGACCAAGTCTCACGGTTATTGGGACAGACACGATTACTGAGATATTTACCTTATATTTTAATTTGGTGTCTTGTGCTATCAAACATTTTGTCACAAATATTAAATTAATTTTTCTCTAAAAAAATTTTATGATTGCCTTTAGATTTTCTACTCTGTTTAGTTTTAAACTTGTTCACAATTATTCTCACCTAATATTCTATGAATGAAGTGGTTTAATTTTGTAGAATTCTTGTGTTTAATTACTTCATATAGTAACAGATTATTACTTTGATGAGCTTGAAACTGACATTGGTCCTTTTTCGCCTTTTTATTCGTCGAAATTCCTGTTCCATAATTTTTCCAAATACCTTAATAAAATAATAGAATACCTTATAAATACCTTATAAATCAAATACCGCATGCATGTCATTTACGCAAAATATAAACAAAAATATCTCGTCACGAGCGATATCAAGCGCGATCCGAGAAATTCTCGTCCCGTGGTGCATCTTTATAACTCTCAACGTTTTAAATGTGACATTGTTACATTTTCAACTTTTATACTTTAAATAATTCAATTTTAATGGCTTTTAAATTTTACACTACACTTTCGCTTTCAGTCCAGTGTCGGGGGTTGCCTTCAAATATCCTT
>NC_046663.1:104649840-104651901 GCF_010883055.1 Belonocnema kinseyi | reverse complement strand
AATATGAAAATATTAAAATCCCAATCTCTTCATTTTATTTCAAAGCAGATAGAGATATAAATAGAACCGCCGAAGTGTTCCGACCGGCAATCGTGCACCTTCTAGTTTTCAAATTCAGAAGAGGAGAAATGGGTCGCGCGCGCAACGCAGGCATTTATATCGTTTCCTACCATATTCACACGGACATAGGCGTGTCATAGAATTAGACCACGTCTCGTTTCAGATCTGGGATCACTGTTCTGACATTAAAAGAGGGCACTGAAGGTCAATCTAATAGATTAATTTTTATCATATAGTTACCGTGTTCACAGGCAGACAGACACACCATGCATGCAGACACATTCGCAAAAACTGGGTTTTCGGGTTCAGAGAGTCTCAAAACGTGGAAATTTAACAAAAACGGGATTTCTGATAAGAATGTGAAAAAGGTCCACTACGAATCGGCCTAAGAGTTTATTGTTTCAGAAAATATATTCACCATTCATGCTAACAAATTGATTCAACTTTACCTGAGGACATGCATTTGAAACTTTTAGTGAATTCGAATAAATTGCAAAAACGTTGTTACATTTTGTTTCAACTTTGTTTCACCTTGAATTGAGCCTCTTTTTGGATTAAAGATAGATTAATGAGGTATGCTAAGCTGGGATAACACTATTTTCGTTTAGGAAAAAGGTTTTACAATTTACACCAGGATAAAAAACAACATATTAATAAAATTAGAGTGCATAATTTGACATTTAGGCATGACGATTTTTATCGCCACATATGGGTAGGGCCACGTCTCACTAATGTTGATTAATGCAATGAATGCCATTAAGATAGTGCATCTATCATACGAATTGAAATGAATCACGCTATGAAAATTGGTTAGATGCCTTTAAAAAAATACAAGTTTTTTCCTGACATTTCTATCTCCCCCTTCCCCCCACGTAACGCTTTTCTATAGTGTATGTAAGTTTAACATTGGCCTAACGCTCGAGGTGATCCTCCCTGGCCTAAAAGCGTTATGTATTTTTTGAATGGCCCCTTATAAAAAGTATTTGGATTACTAATTTTTAAATATATTGATACACCAATTAAACATTTTTGAACTCCCTTTTCTGTGTAAGTATTAAAAGTAATGTTCTGAAACACCGTATTTGTTCACTTTTTCAATTAAATTTGTTATGAAATAAATTGATTTGCTGCTTTATAGTATATATCTTTTTTAATTATCATAATAAGACAATAGGTATAAGTTTTTAGTTTCCCTATTTTTTGCCTCAATCTTAACTGATATGGAATATTACTTCGGTACTTAATCGGTATGAAAACATTCTTAATGCTTAAAGTATACAAGTCTTTAATTTTGAATGCTTCTATTTATTTTTTAATTTAAAGTTTATTAATTTGAAACTTTTAAAACATTAAATTGGTTTGCTTTTTGTCTATCTTTTATTAACTTAAATGTCAATGTCAAATTATTTTTAAGAGAAATTTGTGTTCTAAAAAGAATAAGTAAAGAAAACTAGTTAATAAAATAATGCAAAAATTCATAAAAATATTTTTTTTATTTACACCAAACTCTCGCTTTCAGTCACCCCATTCTCGGTCTTCAGTAGTTTCTCAGGGGAGCAGGGCAAGCGGTTGCGAGATTATATATATAAATCGAGGCGTCCTAACGATAGGATGCCAACGCGCGCGATCGACTAGATGATACTTAACTAAAAATAGAAACAATAAAAAACTAATCCAGAAGTAAGCAATAGAAAGTTTTAGATCGCGAAATTGAACAAGATGAAGCTAGAAGTTGGCTAAAACTAGAAGGTGCTCGCTCGCTCCATCAAAACATTACAGTGCTATCTCGGGCGAGCAAAGCATGAAGGTGCCACTTCTCGCTTATAAACTAAACGCGAGAAGTGGCAACCTTCATGCTTTGCTCGCCCGAGATAGAACTTTCATGATTTGATGAAGCTAGTGAGCACCTTTTAGTTTTGGCCAACTTCTAGCCTCATCTTGCTCAATTTCGCGAGCAAGACTTTCTAGCGCTAACTTCTCGGTTAGTTTTTTTATGGTTTT
>NC_046663.1:104644435-104649740 GCF_010883055.1 Belonocnema kinseyi | reverse complement strand
CAGCCTTGGAGGAGATTATGTTGAGAAATAAAAAAAAAAAATTCTTAAAAACGTTGTTTTTCTTGGTCAGGCCGGAAACTTATCAATCCACCCTCGTACTCCTCCGTGTACTCGTATTTTGATTTACATTAATTCTTAACTGTATACTCCATACATTATTTTAAACTAAACTAATTGCTGAATTTGGTTAGGAAAGGGGTATTTTACTTATAACTACTAATGAGAAAACGGACTTTATTAAAATATCCGCAACGCCGAGAATCGAACGCACGAACCCCTCGCTTAAATTCGCACGTCTTATCCCTAAAGCTATACGACGCCATGCTGAGGACGATACCATAAATACTAACGGCATTCATTCGACACTTATGAACTTACAAGGAAAATGCCTCCTCTGCAACATTGACTTTTTGATTAAACTATCATCAATCGATAGTATGTCAAAAATAATTAGACACGTAATAGATTCAATCCTTTCACGATGATTTATTTTGATAAAAGGAGATATTTCGGGTTCCAATCGTGTATAAAACTACGTTTTGTACACGATTGGGCAAAGGGCCTATCTAACGTCCAGACTAGTTCAAATATTTTATTCGATAATTTTTTTTCTTCTTTTTTTTTGTCTATTTTCGCATTGTAAATATGTCAAATCATAATTTTTAATGCCCCCCGGCGATCAATTTTTTCTCCTCTAAAAT
This sequence comes from Belonocnema kinseyi, assembly GCF_010883055.1. Taxonomy (NCBI): domain Eukaryota; kingdom Metazoa; phylum Arthropoda; class Insecta; order Hymenoptera; family Cynipidae; genus Belonocnema; species Belonocnema kinseyi. The sequence continues at coordinate 104,649,039 of NC_046663.1, read as the reverse complement.
AGTAAAATATTGGGAAATAACTATCATGCAGACACTTTTCGAATCATTTATTTACATAATCGTAATTCATCGTAATTTATTGCGCTTATTGTCAAAAAACGCTATGTTTAAAATATTTTCACGACGATTATCATCCACAACTATATTACGAACAATAAATACATTTTTAAACGTCCTGAGATAATTTAAAATTTAATCAATATAACAAAAAAATATTTTTCAAATTTTTAAGGTGTTTTGTGTTAGACATTTTTTCTCAATAAATAAAAATTTCAAAAGCTGGCATCTCGTTAATTTTTTAAAACTTTTCTCTTATTTAAATAGAAGTATAAGAAGATATAGTAACTTTAATGTACATTTGAAAAATAATTCAATTATAGTCAAAACTTTTAGATATAAACAATCCTTTCTGGGAACGAAAATTAAATAGTAAATTAATAAATGTCAGTTAATTTTTCTGTAACAATATTCTACATTAAAAATTGTAACTAAATTAATAATTACAAGAAGTAATTACTGATTAAAAATAGACAATGTTACATTAAAAAAAAAAACATTTGCAAAATTTATATTTTGCATTGTTTCAAGCTGAATAGTATAATATTACTCCGTTTATTTTATTATTTTTTATTTTAAGTTTTGACGTAAATATTTACTCTGATTAGTTATTAAATAATTACTTGTATAAAATGAATAATATTCTTTTTTAAATAAATTCTTACAAAATCATTAGTATTTTTTATTTATGCCTATTAATTTATGTTAATATTTGGTTCAATAACAACAAATAATACTACCATAATTATTATATTTTAGTGATGAAAAACTGTGCCTTTTTATTTTGTTTTATCACTCGATTTGTTTATAAATCTAGAACTTTAAAGATACATTGTTTCAAAATTCAATTAATTAGCAATGCTTATGAAAATGTTGGTCCATTTTCTTCAGATGTTCAGTGTTTCTATATATTTCAAATATTTTAGTTTATACTGCCAAATGAGATGACTGAAAAATTCCGAAAAACAAAATTTCCGACACTGTAAAATTCCCGAATAATAAAATCCCCGTTACAAATTTCCGAATTATAAAATTCCTGAATTATAGAAATTAAAAAATTGCCTTTCTTTGATAATAAATATTATTTATTTATTAAAAAGAAAATAATGAAATATCTGTATCAAAGAAATCCTGTATCAATGTTTAAACTATATGAGAATTATTTCTTGAATTTTAAATAACAATAATTGCATAAAAATTGTATAAAGAAATTAGTTTAAAGACTGTGCACATTTTTAAACATAATTGCTCATTCAATAACACATTCTTTTTAATTATTGTTATTTATAATCTTTAAAAATTATTTCATACAGTTTTGAACATTAAAGAAATTTCTCGGACAAAAGTATTAGTTTATTCCATTAAAAAAAAATATTCAACACAACAATTTTTTTGATTCTTTATCTTCTGGAATTTTCTGGTTCGCCTTTTTATAATTCGGTAATATTCTGTTGGAAATTTTGTTCTTATGGAATTTTCAAATAGGATCATATTATAAACTGTAGTGAGTTTTATTATTCAAGAAATTTTCAATTCGGGGTTTTTATATTTAGGCAATTTTATAATTTTTGAGTTTTATTTTTCGGGATTTTTCGGTCGTCCGCTGACAAATTGCCAAGTTCAAACTTTGAAATAAATTTTAATACACCATTCACATCGGTAAGAAATGTGTTTCAGTGTTTTTTGTATATATTTCCAGCTCAATTAGATAGTGATAAATATATTGATCTGAAAATTGAATATACAGATGATTCAAAATTTATTTTTCTCCGTTTCTACCACAGATTCTGTAGATCTGATAGTGTATACTTTTGACCGTATTCGAAAGCGCCATTCATTGTAACTACAGTAGATACTATCAAAACGAAAGTATCTTTGTTTCGCGGAAATAATTTTTTCTAGAAGTTGAAAAGATACTTTGTTAATTGAAAAGTATGTTTGACCCTTTAAATACAACATTTTTTCGAAATAAATGTGCATTTATTTTTCTTAATTTTATATGCACTTTTGATTCAAGAGTACTTGTTTCTCAGTGTATTATAATTCTTTCGTAGCAAAAATTGTATTGAATATATCAGAAAATTTGAGATAGAATATCCATGCTTAATATCCTTGAATATACATATTTCATAATAAATCGTAACATCTTTGACGTAAGCACGCGCATTTTACCACCAAACTACCTTACAGGGCTCATTTATTTTTCGTGGGTCATTAAACTTTTGGAGTTCGCGTGCAAATAAATTGGGAGGTTTAATTATCTTTCCTTACGCGCAGAACATTGACCATTTTCGTATATTAAGGTTATGCATCTTTTTTACTTGTTCATAAGGAACGGGAATTACGTCTATAAAAACGTATACTATATTAAAATACATATAAAAAATAGTATAAAATTTAACAAATAAAATTTATTTTTTTAAATTCTTACCAAGCTTCGAATTGTTTCCATGGTGGCATTTTTTTGCTTGAATTGTTCGTATTCCCTCCTGAATTGTTTCGCTATTAAAATCGTTTCCATCCTGAAAAAAACATTTTTTATTTATTTACGTATTTTTTATTTGGTACTTTATAAAATATAAGTTTTTACGACCGAAATAGAATTCCAGAAATTCAATAGCTCAATGAACCTTAATGTCAGTTTTCATTATTATTACCGCCATCTCAAGCTATCGATGATTCAAGTCTGTGCTATTTAAAAAAACTTTCAAATATATGAGGGAGGTTCTAAATTTAGTACAGACACGTACCCTCGATTTCTTTAAATATGGTGAATGTCGGTAACAGGAGAGCTAAAAAAATAGAAGTACACCATACTCTCGCTTTCAGTCCAGTGTCGGGGGTTGCCTTCAATTAGCTCTGGACTGAATTCCGGGGGATCGAAACGTAAACAATGAGTGTCGTCTGACTCGTTTCCAATTGAAATATATATATATACCTTCATTTTAACCTTTAAGTTGATCTTCATGGCTTTTTGAAGGTCAAATTTGTTTTTTTAAATGGAAACCCCCTTTTTACGTCTGCAATCGATAGAGCGGAAAATTCTACGTTCAGGAACATACCCATGTCATAGGTCAATTGCAAAGTTCAAGGTCAGTTAGAGGTTATTTGAAATTAACCAAGTTTTCCAAGAGGTCAGTGCAATTCCTGAAGTAAATTTAACGAGAAATTCATTGGTGAGCTCTGTGTTGATCTTGGTGATGATCTTCAAGGTTTTTTCAAGGTTTTTTCCAAGCAGTTTACGTTTACGTTTAGCATTGCCCAGGAACAACGACGTGGACGTAGTAAATTCTGTTCCCTTTGGGGTGCTTGATTAGCGTGAGTCCCCTTGCCTCTCACGTTTCGGGGTACGTGATTAGCGTGAGTCCCCTTGCCGCTCACGCTTCAGTGAAGACGTTCGAACTGAAAACCTTGAGCTTCTTGACAAAAAGCTATACGATTGTAAAAATGAGTTACAGAATTACGAATCATCTCCCTATCATTGAAAGTAGCCTGTTGCAGAATCCGATTCTGCTATTCGTCTAAGCTTTGCGGTTGCGTTAAGTATACTTTGCTCTTTAAATAACCCCAAGGAAACTAGTCGAGAGGCGTCAGATCAGGAGATCTAGCAGGCCACTCGATTTCACCCCTTCTTCCAATCCACCTTTGAGGGAACTGAGCATCCAAATATGCTCGAACCTCCCGACCGTAATGAGCCGCTGTTCCGTCCTTCTGGAACCAAATAATTTGAAAATTATCACCTGTAATCTCCCTTATTCTTGGTACAATTTGGTTTCTGAGAAACTCTTCATATGCACGGGCATTGAGATTACCATCGATGAAGAAAGGGTCTATCAATGTATCATTTAAGATACCGGTCCAAACATTAATCTTTTGTGGATATTGTGTGTGACTCTCCAACATCCAATCAGGATTTGTGTCGGACCAATGTCATAATAATGCCATAATAATCTTTTAGCGAAAGATAGTAAGTATGTAATCGTAATACGTAAATTTAGTTTTGATTCATAATATTCGTATGGAAAAACGGTATAGGACTTATGGTATCGCCTTATGCATTGACTTAGGTATCGATAAACGGTATAGGACTGTACAACTCTTCGAGGAGAAACAGAACTCTCACCAGAACACCTAGAACTTTTAATGAAAAATTTCCTTATGATTTTACAATATTCAAAACGCTGTAACCAAGATCAATACAGAGCTCACCAATGAATTTTTCATTGAAATTTATTTCAGGAATTACACTGATCTCTTGGAAAACTTTGTTAATTTCAAATAACCTCTAACTGACCTTGAGCGTTACAATTGACCTATGACTTGGGTACGTACCTGAACGTAGAATTTTCGCTCTATCGATTGCAGATGTAAAAAAGGGGGTTTCCATTTAAAAAAACAAAGTTGACCTTCAAAAAGCCATGAAAGTCAACTTCAAGATCAGAATGAAGGTCACCATTGAATTCCTCGTTGAAATTTACTTCAGGAATAACCTTAATTTTTTTGAAAAATATTTTGCCTGAAGAAATATCCAACCGTGCCGGGACTTT
>NC_046663.1:104626934-104644335 GCF_010883055.1 Belonocnema kinseyi | reverse complement strand
AATGGTCAGTATTGCATTCAGGACCCCTCAAGACCCTTGTATCTTTGACTAACTCTCTAAGTCTTTCATCCGCAACAACAAAGTCGATTATACTGCGGCTATAATTTTAATAAATCAAAAATATTTACTTTATTGTTTCAAACAAATAATTTGTTTAATATGATTTGTTTGATATGAGTGAAGGATTTGCCTAAATTAAATATATTTGAATTCATAAAAGTATTTATTTGATTCAAACAAAAAACATTCAGTTGAATTCATATAGGTCTGGTTTTACGATGTGATGAACTGTTTTTACTAGATGTGTAGAAGGTATTCATCAGAATATCTCAAATTCGAGGCGATATAACATATACTGTCCCGCAGGTTGTGATCTCCATAATAATAGAGTCCTAGAAAACGTAAATTGAAGCAAATGCAAAACCAGTTGGACCAATTTAAAAACGAAGACAAATTATTTTTGATATTATAGTTTTACACTTTATTTATTAAACACATACAAACTGATTGTCTCTTGTACATATAATTGGATGCTTAAACGTTGTAAAAAATGCTAATTAATCGCTAAGGATTCAAACCCAACATAAACTACCTAACCATGAATCTAAACCATACCACGCTGCGCACTGGGAAAAAGCATCTTTTTTGGACAAAAATCGACCGACAGGACAGTGCAATTCTGTAAGGCTTTCAGGTATAACGAGTAACGGCGGATATTTTATTTCGACTAAACGGAAATTTGTTATTTAACAACAAAGTTAAAACTTTTTGTTGCTAAACTTTTCCTTGATACCATTTCTTCTAAGGCTTTAAAATTCATTAAAAAATGTCATAAATCAATGTAATAACTAACTAAAAATAATTTTCAGTGGGCAAGAAAAAAAAATGGTTAATAATATTATAAACAAATTAATTAAAAAAAGTAACTTTTTCATGTGGCACTGAAAAGGGACATTTTAAGGTAGACATTAGTGCTTCAGTAAGTAAGAATTTTCAGAGCTACATGAGTCAAAAATAGCTGAGAGTAGCTGAGCAAAATGTTCATAATTAACAAAATGGCGTTGAATTTGTACAATTATGAGGAAAACACCTTGCGAGTTTTATGCGGGATAAATAGCTTTTGTAAACAAATTTGTTTCACAAATCGAAAAAATACGTATCGCCTAATTTCCTCTAAAAAAACAACATATTTCGTCCTTGGGAGATTCTGCAATTTCAAGTGTAGAACCTGCCTGATTTGAAATAGATTCGATCTATATATTTTTGAAAATTTTGAGAATGTTTAGAAAAATATTTTTCAAAATATTTTGATGATGGATTAGGAATTTTCATTAAAATTCTCCACTAGATATCAAATATATTTGAAAAATTATCTTTGTTACATTTTTCGATTAGACACAGATTCCAAAAGTTTGAGCTTACTAAAAATTTGAAAAATTTTTTTATGAGTTTTAGAAATTTCTGTCAAATTTTCTTGTACACGAGAAAAAGGCTTGCAAATTATCGTAATAATGTTTTTAATTTCTATAAAAATTAAAAAAGTATGCTTTACAAAATTTTCAAAAAAAAAGTAAAAAAATCAATACACATTTCTACTAGATATAAAATATATTTATTTCGAAATTATTTTAATGAAATTTTCTAATTGAACAATAATTCAAAGAGTTGGATAATTTTCAAAAATATGCAATTTTTTTCAAGAGATCCGAAAATTTAAACCGTTATTTTTCGTAGAAACAAATGGAAAAAAATGTCAGTTCCAATTTATGGCTGTAATCTTCAGAAGTTTAAATCAGTTTTCGATTTAAGGTATAATATTTATGATATTTGAAAAAATGTAGTTAAAGTGTACGCATTAAATATACGAAAACGAACGCGCCCGATAAGATCCGTTTACCGACCGATAAGAACAGTTTTTTTTTCAAAATTGTATTTGGTTATTACTATTTAAGACAAAGAAAAGCCAAATCAGAAAGATCTTAACTCTTCAAATCTGTCACAAAATAAAAAAATAACAGTGTGCGTAAAACGATTCACTAACTTCTATTTCAACAGCACAACCTCCCCTCTGTTTCGAATTTTACGGAACTTTGTTCTCCACGTCATATAATGCAGTGCTTTACACAAATAATCAGTATCTCCAAATGAATTTGTACGAATCTTTTGAAGACCTTTTATTGATCTATTTCACAAAAATGATCGAACTCTTTTATTTCAAACTCACTTTAGAAAATACGGAACTTTTTTATAATGACACCTTAATAATTTTACGGTTTGTCGGGAACATTTCGGAAATGATATAAAACTTTTTTCAGTTATCGCTTACATCCGCTGCTCTTGAATTACAGTGAACCCTGGAATGAATGCCGATTTTGGGGCTGACCTTGGACCTAAGTCCCCGGACAAAGGTCCAATCCGAATGTAAACAGTCAAGGTTGAGTGAGCACCGCACAACCACCCACAGCTCATCTCACCCATCCCCGCTGCGCCGCGTCAACACTCGGAAGAACTATAACTCCGGTGGCCCTATCTTCTGGGTTCACTGCAGTTCTATAAACTTTATCAAACTTATTTTTCCGTGATAGGGGCGTAGAGCAAAGTTTCTCACAACAAAGACTATATTGTTAATGGATATAAAAAGGTTCGAATATTTTTGAAAGTTTTTAAATGAAACAGGACCTTTATTCAATTAAAAAAATGAATTTATTTGATATGAATAAAAACCTATAAAAATACAATAAATAAAGTAGAATAACGAATTTCAGTGAATCAAACAGAGACTTCTTTCCCCGCATTTCAAAGAAGAAATTTATTTGATTTAAATAAAATTTTTTAGAATCAAACAACAATTTTTCTCATTGATTGACAATTCTATGAGATAATAAAGAGTCTAAAGCGAAAATATAAATTATACTTTTTAGTGAATTTTCTCTTAATATGGGTATAATTGCTTTCTCAGGCAAGGTAGGCAAGGTTAGATTGTCCAATACAAAGGTCGAAACCGAAATGAAAAGCAAATGCTCGATACCGCTCAGCCGACCGAGCAAGCCACTAGTCAAAACACCACAACCGCTACACATCGGCTACACATGGGCGTGAACAGCTCTCCTGAAAAAATTATAAAATGCAGATAGACTCATACCCAGCACAAATTACATATGTGACGTACGCCGAAGAAAGAGGGTTTACTCTAATAAATGAGATTTTTCAGGACGAGCGGTTGAAGTCGATCCGATAGCTTGGGCTTTCAGGAGAGAGGGAAGACTCACGAAATCTTCCCTCAGAGATCCGTCCACTCAGCGCCACCACCAAGGCAAATTATAAAATGGAATACGCCATATTTTTTGGCCTTTTTTTTTGCTAATTTTATGCTAAAAAAAATTTTTTTTGCTCTTTAAACTTCGGAGAAGAGGGTGGCAGCGCTAGCAGGACGTCCACTCAGCGCCGCCACCTACGAAAACTCACTAAAAATGATTATAATGCGATAAACAATAAATGCAGATTTTTTTGATTTTTTTTGCTCTATGATAACATATATTACGTTTTCCAAAAAACTACCCCTAAGTCTTACACAACTATCCCCGGGATCAAAAAACTTTTCAAAATGGGAAAACTACCTTCAACAATGTAAACATGATTTAGGGCTTCAAATTAATTACATGACACTTGAAAATTTCTCCCTCTTTACAATTTCCACAAAACTACCCTTACACGTGAACCTATGCAGCGGAACATATATATGTATGAAAAAGCATACAAAATAATAAAACTTAGAAAACACTCTTAGTTGATATTTTTTTGCTCTGTTTTTTGTTCTTCGATAATATATAATATGTTACCAAAAAACTACCCCTAAGTTATACATACCCTCCCCTCGGCATAAAAAACGTTTTGCATGTTGTAAAACCACCTTGAACAATCTAAAAATGATTTAGAACTCCAAATTAATTACATGGAACTTGAAAATTTCCTTTCCATTCTAATTTCCCCAAAACTACCAATCCACGTGAACCTATGCAGCGGAACATATATATGTATGAAATAACCATACAAAATAATAAATCTTAGAAAACAATGTTAGTCGATATATTTTTTGCTCTTTTCTTGCTCTTCGATATTGTATAATACTTTACACAAAAACTACCGCTAAGTCATACATAACCTCCACTCGTCATCAAAAACGTTTCAAAAGTTGGAAATCCACCTTGAAGAATGCAAAAATGATTGAGAACTTCAAATTGATTACAAGACACTTGAAAATTTCGCCCTCTTTATAATTTCCCCAAAACCACCCTTCCACGTGAACGTATGCAGCAGAACATTTATATGTATGAAAAAAGCATTAAAAATAATCAAACTTAGAAGAAACTGTCAGTTGGTATTTTTTTGCTCTTTGTTTGCTCTGTGATAATATATAATACGTTACTCAAAACCTACCCCTAAGTCATACATACCTTCATCTCTTCATCAAAAACGTTTTAAAAGTTGAAAATCCACCTTAAGGGGGGTTCCTACTTTGTTGGGCCGAAATCCGGCTGTTTCTTGGGGAATATTTTTTGAGGAAAGTATTAAAGATAGGAGGCTGAAATTTTTCACAATTGTTTGTCCATATTTATTGTAGTACCACAAAATTTGTTGGGTCGTTTCATAAAATTAATTTTGAGTCCTAAATAATGTTTATATTGTTCAAGGTGGTTTTTTAACTTTTAAAACGTTTTTGATCATGAGGGGTGAGTATGTATGACTTAGGGGTAGTTTTTCGGGAGCGTGTTATATATTATCAGAGAGAAAAAAAAGAGCAAAAAAATATCAACTAAGAGTGTTTTCTAAGTTTTATTATTTTGTATGCTTTTTTCATACATATATATGTTCCGCTGCATAGGTTCACGTGTAAGGGTAGTTTTTCGGAAAAATTATGAAGAGGGGAAAATTTTGAAGTGCCATGTAATCAATTTAGCATTATAAATCATTTTTGCATTGTTCAAGGTGGTTTTCCAACTTGTAAAACGTTTCTGATGACAAGGTGTATGTATGTATGACTTAGGGGTAGTTTTTGGGGAACGCATTATATATTATCGCAGAGCAAAAAAAGAGCAAAAAAATATCAACTAACAGTTTCTTCTAAGTTTAATTATTTTTAATGTTTTTTTCATACATGTAAATGTTCTGCTGCATACGTTCACGTGGAAGGGTAGTTTTGGGGAAATTATAAAGGGGGCGAAATTTTCTAGTGTTATGTAATTAATTTGAAGCCCTAAATCATGTTTACATTGTTGAAGGTATTTTTCCCATTTTGAAAACTTTTTGATCCCGGGGGTAGATGTGTAAGACTTAGGGGTACTTTTTTGGGAAACGTAATATATATGTCATCATAGAGCGAAAAAAAGTAAAAAAATCTCCAATGATTGTTTATCGAATTATAATCATTTTTAGGGAGTTTTCGTAGGTGGCGGCGCTGAGTGGACGTCCTGCTAGCGCCGTCACCCTCTTCTCCGAAGTTTAAAGAGCAAAAAAAATTTTATGTAGCATAAATTTAGCAAAAAAAGCAAAAAAATATGGCGTGTTCCATTTTATAATTTGCTTTGGTGGCGGCGCTGAGTGGACGGACCTTTCCCTCACCACTTACCACAAACATTCTCACGGAAGGAGATGTGTATTGGATTAGGCTCACGGACGAGGTATAGATGAGACGCGTAGATGGAATGTTGAGTGGTGGGAGATGTTACACGGACTCTCAAGCTCTCGAGCCAAAGCCCCATTATTCGGGTACCTAACAACTCAATCATTCAGGAATAACACTCGGATATTTTTTCAGAAGGTTCAATCAAAAAGAGCAATTCAAAAACTATCAAAATGTGTAAAAACCTTAATTTCGATTTCTTTAGAGTCATTTTTAGACCAGTATAACCAAGGTAGTCCTTGAAATATATATATAGTTAAAAGTTTTTGAAAAGTTTATTAATACCTGCTCGTGTCGTCCTTATATTTTGCTTATTTAGAGGTTAGCTTTTTCAGCGACAAATCCTTGTAAAAATAAACTGATCCTGCTGAGAAAAAGCGCAACAGTACCGGCCAGAATTGTCAATTCACTAAAAAAATCGTTTTAAAAACTTAAAACTCTTTTTTCGTGGTTCTCTTAGAAAAAAATGTAGTTACAAAGATTTTTGAAAAACTTTTAGAATGCTTATTAAATTTTCTGATGATTGAGCCCTGCATAGAGTTTTTTCGATCAATACGGACCGAGATCGCATTTAATAACGACCGACGTATTTTCTGATAATTTTTGGAACCAATAGAACAAAATTTTGTGAAATTCTAAAACTTCATTATACCTATTTACGGGTTTTCTTGCTAGGATTTCACAACTTTCCCGCCTTATTTTTACAGGTATATTTTAAAAAAATAAGTTTTTTCATCTAAATCTGCACAGTACACTTTGTTATCTTATCAATTTATATTTCCATTTGAAAATTATATTTTTGAATTACAATGTATTCCAATTTCAGGAGTAGATTTATTTTATGTAGATTTTAGAGGTAGCTGTGAACGGTATTGGAAGTTGGGATAAGTTATGTACAGTGTGTTTTCATTCGATTTTTATATTTTTTAATACGAGCGATTTAGGGGATAGTACTTAAAAAAAAAATTATTTTTGAAGTTGCTTCTTTAATATTCTGACAACTATCTGAAATTAGAAGGCCTTTTTACTGAAAAAAGTGTAAATGTGTAATTATTCAAATATAAATAAAAAATTACTTCCTTCTTGTTTTAATTGTTGAGCAAGTTGTTAAAAACTATAATACAATTTTGAGTGTCAAATGGGATTTAAATGTATTCAAATTAAATATAAAGCACCATTATTGACGTAACGATTACTGGCACGTACGTTTACTCTAAACGAACTTTCCACAGTATGCTACTTTTCTGAAAATCTGGACTACTTTTTCCTACACGGAGAAACTATTGGTTGTAAAATTTGGAATTTTAATATTCATTTTTACGCGAGTTCGATGGCAATATAGGATATAGCCGAGAAAATATTATTATTGCTATAACGATAAGAAGAAATACTTTTTCATTTCGATTATAAATATACTACAAACTTTAAAAAAATTACTATTTTCAATGGGAAGGTGCAATTAGAGGATAAACATTTGAAAGTAGTGCTTTGAGAAAATTGCCATTTAAAGTAGGAAATTCATCGCCAAATGACCTCATATGCTCCGTGCTTTCTGAGGATGATAAAATTCCTAAATCTCATAATTTACTTCATTAGAGGAAAAGATTTCCGTTCCGCTGCCCCGGAGACTCGTGTTTGATTCCTGCTAGTGCTGTTTTCTTCTGAAACTATTTCTTCCCTTTCAACTTAAATAAAATATTAGCATCTTATTGTATATAAAATGTATAATGGGCGCAACTGTAATATACATATAAAACCACAAATGCGAATTCATATTATTTTTCTCTTTCGAACATGGCAGTTTTTCCTATTTTTTATGAGAAAAATTACAAATGCGTTGAAATGAACATAGGAAGAATTTTCTGTTTTGTAAAGTTCCCATTCTTTCATAGGGATTATAGAAACCTTCTTTCGGCATAAGTACAATTATTTAATCATTTATTATTATATTCCATTAAACTTAATAACTTCACAGTTTTATATTCACAATAATAATTCTTTGAATAGTGAAGCTACGTCCTGGCTTGCTACTGTCCCATTGTTAAAATAAATTTTATAATATCGAATTTTACAACCGAAAGTTTCACGGAGAACTCTTTTTAGGATATAGGCTATAGTCTAGGAGCCTGGTAGACCGTCTCCGATAGCACCATATTTATTTTTGCAATTAAAATTGTAAAACAGTTGAATAATCTTGTATGATTTTATACCATCTGGACATTAGAGGACCAGTTGTTTTTACTGGAAAAAAAAAATCCACTTGCCAGACGTCTTGTCTGGTTGAAAGATGGCAGTGCGGTCGTCCAAAATTATTATTTTAGGGGAGGGGTTACATGCTTTTCTACCGCGGGGTCTTACAAACAGAAAAAAGTCTGTCAAGTTGATTTTCAACTGACAGAAAATAATACATGAAAAATGTGCTCAGCTTCCGGAGTACTACTTTTGACTATTTTACTCCTGAAGTCATAAAACAGCACGAGGCCTGTGACACTAAAAAATTTAGTTTGGCAAACGACAGTTGTTTTCACAATTTCACATGCAATGCAGAAAGTCTTAGGTATATTTAGCTGTTGACAGAAGAGTGAGTGAAGCGCTTATAAATGGATATTGGATAATCTTCCAATATATTTGCTTCCAGTATGTGAACTTCGATAGTCTATATGTATGCTAAAGCCTTAAGAAAAATCGTAAACTTGTATTGAAAATGACAAAATGACAGTTTACCTATTTATATTCCGATTTAGAATTTCAATCGTTATTTACAGAAGGAAAAATTACCATAAAAATTGAAGAGAGAAATGTAAATTTCTGTGAAAAAAATCAATTGTTTAATGAATTATAAAAATATTTTTTTTCAGAATGCAAATTGTAGAATATGGGGTATTTCTAAAATACCAAAGTTTAAGAAATATGATGTGTACTTGGCAATTGGAACTTCTTATTCCTTCTTGAAAAAAGGAAATAACTAAAACATTGTTTCAATATATTTCTTGTGTTCGTGCTTAAAAAAAAAAATGTTGATGAAAATATTTGTCTAATTTTTTACTTTGAATTAAATGGTGTTACTTGATGATATGGACACAATTCTTAGATGCATTTTTTTTAGCTAATTTACTTTTTCTTCTAATAATTTAAACTTTTAGAGTATCTACAATTGTATAAATAGCAAGAACTCATTTAACTGGATACGATTTTTTTTGACAAGAATTTCGAAGTGCACATTGCATCTTTCAAATTTTGCGATTTTTAAACCATCCTATTGTAGAAAATTTAAAAATTTCTTTTAGCACAAGCGTAAAAGTTAAAAATATTGAAATTTTTCCAATAAAAAAACAATATGAATGTTGGCGTATTCACAAAAATTTTATATTAAATTCCCCGAGGCAGCCTCTTACATGAGGGGCATGTCTTTGATGAAACACGACTTTCTGGAAATTCATATTTCAGTTCCTCCGAGCGCATATTATGAAGTTTTAGTACTCGCTCTATTAGCTTAATGTTGTGTATATAATATAACTTCACTAATTATCGTAACAAGGCTTTTAATTGCTTACGTTATTACTACTCTCGTCTTATACTCTCTATTATTCATTCAATATCTGGGTATTCTTGAATCTAAGGGTATTTAGCATACGATAATTAAGATAAGCTTAACGACTGCCTGTACTACCAGACTCAGATTGATTAGGAAGAGTTTTCTCAACTCGGCAAACAAAATCAGGGCAATAAACACATATGCCATCCCTGTCCTCACGTACTCCTACGGGCTCATAAAATGTTCTAACACCGACCTTGAAAATTTAACAGAATTGTTCGCGTAGAAATGACGAAGCACCGAATGTACCACAGAAACTCAGCAATTGAAAGGGTAGTTCTACCATGAAATTCAGGGGCGTTGTAGATGTCAAAAAACTGTGTGAGTCACAAGTTATACTGTTGCGGGACTATTTTAACAGCAAACGAAAAGCTGCGATTTACAGTACCATCTGTCAAGCGGATCTTGACTGCACGCCCTTAAATTTGTCTTCAGATGGGGCCTTGCATATCAGGGCAGAAACCAAGGAGGGTTTGGAAATACAATGGATGCAGAAAGCCATCCATGGCGAGCACCCCAACATGTTAGATCAAAATGAAGTGGATAGTCCTTGCGATACAGGACAAGGTTATCAGCACCAGGAATTATCACAAACACGTGATACCGGTCCCGATTATGTGGAGATACCAAGGAATCCATCGAGCACATTATTGATGGCTGTCGCGTAATGGCTCAGAGAGAAAATACGCACAGGCATAATGATGTAGCAGGAATTATACATCAACAGCTTGCCCTAAACCTAGGTCTCTTAAAAGAATGGATGCCCTTCTATAGATACATTCCAATGCCCGTTTTAGAAAGCGACGATTACATCTTATATTGGAATGTTACTATCCAAACGGATCATTAAATCCGGGCCAATCGACCTGACATCGTGATGCGAGAGAAAAAAGGTGGAAGAATCTACATCATCGATATTGCTTGTCCGTTTAACCGAAATTTGCAGTCAACCTATACAACCAAGATCGACAAGTATAGCGAGTTAAGGCATGAAGTAAAGGCCATATGGAGAAATGTGAATCATGCATCTATTTATTCTATTGTCATTTCGGCTACAGGCAATGCGCCCGCAAGATGCACCGAACATCTTGAACATTTAGGAGTCAGTAGGCTATTGGTAGCTGCTCAGAAGGCGGTTTTATTAAACACCTGTCGCATTGTAAGAAACTTTCTTGACCATCAGGAAGCGAGCGACTAAAAACCCGTGGAGTGGCAGCTCTAAGGAAGCATCCAGAGGTGACTATTGTCACCTCTAACGCTGATGGCCGCTCGTAATTGTATACCTACAACATCATCGCAGGAGGTTTCAAGCATCGTATTAAATTTTTTTTAATTAATTTATAACATTCTAATCTCATCAGTCACTTGACTTAGTCCGTGGCTATGATGTATAACCGGGTTGACCCGAATAAAAGTTTAAATTTTAATAATTTTTTTAATAATAGCAAAAATAACTCTTATATAGAGATCACAAGCTGCGCGCCACTACATGTTATATCGCCTCAGATTTTAAGTACTATTGAAACGTTATATACAATCTAGTAAAAATAGTTTGTGACATCGTAAAACCAGACCTCCTGATTAAAATTCCAAGTTTTCTAGAAATTACACCCGTGCGTCCAGGAGATGCATTTTAGAGCCAAATATTCAACACCAAAATTAAACTAGAGGAAATTCTGAAAAATGGTAGGGCAAAAAAACCTTCTATCTTCAATAGGTGCTGAGTTATAGTTCTTTAAAGAACCTTGATTTTGTGGAAAAAAGGCGAAAAAACCCAATTCTGAAGTTTGTATCTCTACTTTGGAACCTGTTAATTTTAAGTTATAGCCTCACAAAGTTTACCTCTTTGACATATTTTTCAGGGAAAATTACTCGTGTTCAGTTAAAAATATAATTTACTAGTCTTTATAGATCAAGAGTTATGACTCTTTATAAGAACATAATTTTTTGCTATTTTTAGCTATTTATAGCTCTAAAAGTTTTTTCAAAACTGTTCGCTTCGTACAGATCTTAAAGAAAAACGTTCAAAAAATCAATGATAAAGGAGTGAATTCTGCGTAAGATGAATAAAATCTTATAGCTCATATAGGTCACGAGTTATTTGCCGTGATTTGAAAACACACCGTTAACTGCAAAAAATCGAAAAATGAGTTTTTTATATCGTTGGAATCGTGAAGAAAGGATGCACCTGATTATTAAAATGATTTTTTAAATTGATAATAACTTTTAAAATAATGATTGCTAAATTTGTGGAAACCGCCACGAACTGAAAAATTTGGCGAATCGTGATTTGGAAGAGAGCCGTAACTGCGACAGCTGGACACGTCACCGAAAAATTCGAGAAAAAACCGCAATGGGCAGTTACGGATTTTACTAAATGATCGGGTGGTGATCTCGAGCCTTCGTGATTTCGAACAGGTCGGTACGCATGCATTTGAAGTTCATTACAAATTCACTTTTTCTCCTTTTTTTGTTGAAAAAAATCGATTGTTCAACAATTGTTCAAATAATATTCTTCACTCTATCAATTGTGTGCATATTTGATGTATTTACTTTCTGTAAATTACTTCTAGAATATTTGTCTTCGAAATTGAATGAAAAAAAATTAAGCGATCTTACATTGTTTATTTATTATTTATAAAAAATGCTATAAAAGGAATCAATTTAATAAAGTTGTATTATTTTATGTTAATAATGCCAAAAAATGAAATATTATTTTGTAAAATGAACTATTTTCCATACCATCCTGGATGTAGAGTATCAGGCGCTTTTTTTAAATGGTTTCCCCAATAAAACAGTTAATTGGTGTTTTTAAATTACTTTCGACAACAGATTTTTTGGATGTCCTTTTCAAAAAGTAAGGTAAACGTCCTAATAATCGTGACCTTACCCAGTGGGCAAAAACTATGTAAATCCCAAGAACGTCCTTTGGACGTACCTAGGATGTTCTATGTCAGCCCAGTCAACATCTCTAAGACGTTTAACATGCTAAAGAGGACCTAAGGATGTCTTCAAAACATAGAGATTCTCAGGACATCTTTCACACTGACATTAGACGTTTTAAAAGCATCCCTAGGATGTCTGAAAGACGTCTCTAAGACAGCCCTAATTGTTTTGCCCACTGGGTATAGTACCAGTAATCTTTATGCCATTTTTCTTGCTTTTCATTTAATTTGAATAAATGGAATTTCTATTGGCTATTATAAAATTCTAAAAATAAGTGGGACGATTAATGTGATTTTCAACCTTAAATACATTAAATATGGACACAAATGATTGAGTGAAGCGTATTCTTAAAACAATAAAATTGTTGAACAGTTGTTGTTTTTCAATAAAAAAAGGAGAAAAAGTGAACTTGCATTGAACTTCAAATGCACACATGCCACCAAAATGCTCAAATATGGTCACAGTACATTTTCCAGTACATACAGAGCCTTCCGAATGGAGAGGGTCAAAATTTCATGGTCATAAATCGTGACCTATATAAGCTAAAATATTTTACTTTTTTTATTTTAGGCAGACTGTAGTTTTCTATCATTTATTTTCTTGCCGTCTTTCTGTAGGATCTGTACGAAACGAGCCGTTTTGAAAAAACTTGCATGGCTATAAATAGCTCACAATAGCAAAAAATTATCTTTTTATAAAGAGTCATAATTCTTAATCAATAAAGAATAG
This sequence comes from Belonocnema kinseyi, assembly GCF_010883055.1. Classification (NCBI taxonomy): domain Eukaryota; kingdom Metazoa; phylum Arthropoda; class Insecta; order Hymenoptera; family Cynipidae; genus Belonocnema; species Belonocnema kinseyi. The sequence continues at coordinate 104,631,385 of NC_046663.1, read as the reverse complement.
AAGATTATATTTTCTTAGATTTATGCAGAATTTCCTGCCCTGAAACTTTTTCTCTTCCATCACTTATGTAGCTTCACGAAGAAGTAAATTATTTTGAAAAAACTGAACACGAGTAATTTGCCCTGACAAATAGGTAAAAAGCGGTCAACTTTGTGAGGCTATAACTTATGACCTATTAGCGCTAGATCATTGCATCTTTTTTAGAATTACTCGAAATTGCGTCTACTTGGCATTGAACATTTTGCTCTAAACTCTTATAGTGCGGTTCAGTCTACGCAAACATTATTTTTGGAACTTTTTTCAAAAGTATCTTTGGGACGCACGGGTGTTATTTCTAGAAAACTTGGAATTTTATTCAGGACCTCGGAAGAAACCGTTTTAGCAAAAAACGCGTATTAACTACTTAATACGCTAAAAAATACCTTTTTTCGTATGGCATGTCTGGACTAAAAACTTGTTTTTTTCCTGTACATATAAAAAGTATAGACACACCTTACGGATGGCGAAATTGAAAATATATTTTAAAGTACTTACATCCCGTTTAATTAGTTTTACAATTCCAACTAGTTGATTTTAATTATTTCTTAAATTTTATTTATAAATCTTGAGATTTCATCAAATTAAGATATACATTCAAAGGTTCGAGATATAAATAATCATATGAATCAGATTTAAAAACCTGTTGAAGGTCTTATATTGCGTATTAATGGTTTTACATTTCTTGGGTCTGGATGACCTCTTTCAAGTTTATATTTGTGGGAATAATATTTGTCACGTTTATGTCAAGATTTCCCAAACAATACTTGACCCCGATTTGATATCGTCAGTTATGTGCATCTGCTTAATGTGCATTATCCTTATTTATCTCTGATTTTGATGTGGCTCTTATCCTAAGCCCAGAACGAAATTTCAGTGGCTTAGATTAATTATATGGCATTAGCATAGTAGTTTAGTTTTTCCCGTCGCATTGCGTTTTTGACCAAACTCATTTCCCGTAAGCATGATCGATAATTCCAGGTCACTTTCTCAAAATAAACTTGTCGGATCACAGTGCCAACGTATACAACGTATGCTAAGTACGGATTGTGTAACATATAACGCAAAAGAGGCCTGAAGGCGTTAACTACATGTGCGCCAACTCTACGTAAATATATATAAAAACCATCCGGAGTTCATCGTTAAAAAGTTCATTACGCAAAAGGAAAAAACAACTTTTAGTTTAGAAATTCTTTGACCAGGATCATATTGTAGAGAAAATCAGAGTTTATGATTTTTTAGATTTATTCCAGTTATTTATTTAATAATTAATTTGATAGATAACACAGCCACACAAAAAAAAGTGTGCGGATCTGGTAACAAGACACACGTATTCCTATGGATTTTGGGGCGCTGAATTCAAATTCGGTATCAAAAATCACCCATCATGTCATGGTTGAGCCATAACCTCAAAAAATGACGAAAAATCATGCACTGAGGCAAATAAATTTCAGTATTATATGCCAGTGATGCAAATTTTCACTTCAAAAACATGTCGACAACTGTGAAGGATCAACCCTTGCCTGATATCAAATTATTTAACATAACTTTACCCAACAGAACCTGACCTCACCTAACCTGGATTAACAGAAATTTATTGAACTACACGTAAAGCTCTGGAAGCATATTTTCCCAGTAGCAAATGTGTGCTACATCGAATGGGTCAACTTGAGCCTAACCTAGAAATAAATTTAACCTAGCCTAACCTAACAAAACCTGACCTAACCTAACCTAGCCGAATGAAATTCAACCACACGTGTAGCTATGTAAGCGTACGGTTCTCAGTCTTAAATGTATGCTATATTTAATAGGTTAACTCGATATTGACCTACAAATGAATCTAACTTAACAGAACCTAACGAAATTTTGCTTAACGCAACATAACTTAACTTAAGTGTTCCCGTTGTAACACAATAAAATTCATTTCATTGTAATACAGGTGGTTAAAAATTTAGATGCACATTACTCATTTGAAGAAACTTTGAACTAGATTCTACTTATAGTTTTAAGTTTCTTCAAATGAGTAATGTGCGTCTAAATTTTTAAGCACCTGTAGTACAATGAAATGAATTTTATTGTGTTACAACGGGAACACTTAAGTTAAGTTGTGTTGCGTTAAGCAAAATGTCGTTAGGTTCTGTTAAGTTAGATTCATTTGTAGGTTAAGATCGAGTTAACTTATTAAATATAGCACACATTTAAGACTGAGAACCGTACGCTTACATAGCTACACGTGTGGTTGAATTTCATTCGGCTAGGTTAGGTTAGGTCAGGTTTTGTTAGGTTAGGATAGGTTAAACCTCTATGTAGGTTAAGCCGAAGCTAAATGAAACAGTACCACAAACACAACGGGACAACACAATGAGTTTAATTGTGTTACGTGAAGTTAAGTTAGGTTAGGTTAGGTTAGGTTTTTTTAGGTTAGGATAGGTTTGACCTCTTTGCAGGTTAATCCCAAGCTAATTCAAAACGGTACTGCAAACACAACGGGACAACATAATCCGTTTAATTGTATTTCGTGAGGTCAGGTTAGGTTCGGCTAGGTTAGATTTATTTCTAGGTTAGGCTCGAGTTGACCCATTCGATGTAGCACACATTTTCTACTGGCAAAATATGCTTCCAGAGCTTTACGTGTAGTTCAATAAATTTCTGTTAATTCCGGTTAGGTGAGGTCAGGTTCTGTTGGGTAAAGTTATGTTAAATAAGTTGATATCAGGCAAGGGTTGATCCTTCACAGTTGTCGACATGTTTTTGAAGTGAAAATTTGCATCACTGGCATTATTTTGAAATTTATTTGCCTCAGTGCATGATTTTTCGGCATTTTTTGAGGTTATGGCTGAACCATGACGTGATGGGTGATTTCTGATAACGAATTTGAATTCAGCGCCCCAAAATCCATAGGAATACGTGTGTCTGGATACCAGATCCGCACACTTTTTTTGTGTGGCTGTGTAATCTGTCTAATCGATTTTTATAAAACTTTTGAATTTTATATATATAGGGTGTCCATCGTATGGAAAAATCGTGAAAAGCCGTAATTGCATGGGAGATTTATTGATTCGGGAAATAGGTAGGATTTTACTTTTAAAGTGCGAACTTTATGTTTCATACACGGGGTAGGATGGAAACTTTCTTTTTTTTCTAACTTAAAGTATATTCACTAAATTCTCTACCAAAAGTACAAAATGGCTTGAGAATGTGTAAAGCCGAGTTGAAATTGAATTTCTACATTGTATCTTTAACTTCTACCATAAAGGCGCCAGGAGCACTAAATTAGTTTCTAAATGAGCAGCCATTTAAATATTAAATATCCCTTCTTTTGACGGTGCAATGTCTTCAATATATTACGCCTACATATGGATGAATAAAAGTAACCGCATTCATTATTCATCAGCACAACTAAAATCATAATATCTGATTATCCGTGATTAGTTTTTAAAATTCCTAATTATTTTACAGAAATATTATTAATAATATTATAATCTTATCGCTAGCATATATTACATTGAAAAATCCGCGAGTACCAAGGATAGAACCCGATCTCGCACAAACGCACGCATTGAGTTTTACCAAACGCTTGACCGATTGAACTTAGGGAGCACATTGTGTTAACTGCAATGAACAATTGAAGGGTCAGAGCTCTAAACTTGTCAGCTGACATTTTTGTTGAAATTGATTTTTTTTTGTATTTTCTGAAACATTTTTTATATGTAGTTAATATCCCGTAGGCCAAACGGAAAAGTTCCTGTTAGTTTCTTGAAATGGATTTTCGAAAATCGCGTTTTGGTACCTAGAGCATAGGTACTAGGCAGTCTGATAAGTCCCTCAAAAATGAAACACGGAGACGTTTTTTTGGCCAAAGTCGGTTTTATTTTTCAACATACTCTCCTTTTAGGTCGATACAGCGAGTCCAACGATTTTCTAACTTTTTGATACCGTCCGAAAAGTCCTCGATCGGAAGGTCTCCAAAATACGCCTCAGTTTCAGCTACGAGCTCCTCATTTGAGTCAAAACGCTTACCGGTGAGCCATCTCTTCAGGTTAGGGAACAAGTAATAGTCGCTGTGGCTGAGGAACCAATTCGAAGCCGATTTCATGCAATCTTGCTTGTGCAACTAAACATGAATGAACAGGCGCATTGTCGTGATGATGAAGCGGTTTTTTCTTCTTCAAATGCGGTCGTTTTTCGGCGATTTCGATTTTCAATCGGTCCAATAATGATGAATAGTATGCTCCGGTTCCCATTGTTGCGTTTTTGGACGCATCGGAGCACTTTAGCCCGGTGGAACCCACTGTTTTGCCTGTTGCGTTGATTCAGGAGTGTAGTAGTGGATCCAGCTTTCATCCATGGTTATGAATCGGCGCAAAAACTCGGTCGGCTTACGCGAAAATAATGCCAAATTCTGCTGGGAAGTT
>NC_046663.1:104620814-104626834 GCF_010883055.1 Belonocnema kinseyi | reverse complement strand
AGGCGTCATTTGAAGGATCAAGCTCGACGAAAATGGTTCACATTAGTGAATACTAATGTCATCTCTTAGAATTTTCAGGTACTTATCAGACTGCCTAGTACACGGTCTAAACTAGTAAGACACATGTCAGTGTGTATGCAGTTATGTGTATATGTGTGTCAACAGTTTTTTGTAGCTACTTTCACGCAATCTTTGATGTTGTCGTCTATAGGTCGCTGTAAAGACGAAGGTGAGCAACGCGTATTGATTACTAACACTCAGCAAACTTTTGCAATAAACTATTTAAAGTTTTTACAAGCACATGAATGTTTGGATTGCAATTCCAAACATTTTTATGTATAAAACTTGCCCACAGCTTGAAAAAACCGCAGAAACATGCGAGCCCGGGAAAAACAGTAGGAAACCAGCGGTAGAACACTGCAGATAACAGGTTTAGACCGGTGGACCCCTTGTAGATAACATATGTATAGCTCTCAATTACCATATAACGTTCAATTTTGGCTCAAATGTTATAAAACTAACGGGTATTATGTTTCTCTAGTAAATGAACAAAAACATTTTACAGTTTGAAAAAATATTGAAAATTGCAAAAATAACAACGATTTTACTTCGCCGTGTAAAATTTCTGAAATGTCAGTAGACAGGTTTAGCTCGCAAACCCTTCAATTATTAGCAGATCCAATACCCTACAGTCCAAAATCTTTTAAAATATAATAATCTTTATGTAGCGCAAACATGATTTACGCGTTTTATCAACGTCTTTTTAACTCTGAAAGCAGCCGTTTACACAACAGGTGCAGCAACAGTGAATGTCTATATACTATTATAGTCGCGTAAACCTAACTTCAAATATCAGAATATAAATAAGTAGAGGGGTAGGGCGTGTTCTAGACCACTTTTTTCCGTACAATTAGGGAAGTTGCGGCTGGAGCGCGGAAGGCTGTGAGATTGGTTTCACTCCTTGTGCTGACGTAGGCATCAAAGTGTTGTATCCGATTCTCACTAGCGGTATTGAAAACGAATACTTGAATCCGGGAATGGAACTTCTTCACCCAAAAATATGAAATAGGATATGATATCTGACGTCACAGTATCAAGTGAGGGCCAACGCATGCTAACTCAAAATAAATGTCACTTTGAAAAACTCATTTTACACCAGAAGTTGATCAATTTTTAAAAACCACTTGCGCGATATAACAAATAACACTGAAATTCCTTCTAGAAGTTTCCGAGGTCAATCACCTTACGGAATTTGTGCATGTACCCTCAAAAATATTTACCCCCACTTATCAATTCTAAAAAATCTCTCTTGTACACTAAACATATGTGACGTCAGCTATCTCCAGATTTGAAATTTTTTTCGCCCCAAAATAATATAATTTATATTATACTGAAAATTGTAAAGATCTGCTATTGCTTCAATGACTGCCTTTGTTGCACGTCAACACCTACAAAATTAACGACTGTAACCTATGTAGCATTAAAATTAGTCTATAATCTCTCTTTCTGTTTATGAAAACATTTAATCGAATTGAAGCACACACGAAATTATTTTATTTGGTTCTTTTCCCAAGACTCTTTCCGTTTCTCTTATATATCTGGAGCCACCTGCAAAAAAGAGTCTGCAACCTATACGCAGCATACGTTGGGTCTAATTATTTGTTATATTTTTATGAAAAGATTCCTTTGATTTTAAGCACGGAAAATATCGTATTTCATCTGGACGACACATTCTTTTTCAAAGATTATGTTATCTATCAGGTTTCCTTAAATATCAAGGTTATGTTCTTTCAGAAAAATATGTGTATACATGTTGTGACGGTCTGAATGAAAAGTCACTTTATTTTAATGTTGTCCTGACACAGATTCGTAGACCTGGTCAGATAGTTTATTAATTAAAACACAAGTTGCAGCCGTAGCAGTCAAACAAGGAATGAATCTGTCTCCCAGGCCCTGCAGGGTCGGTCCCTGGAATCCAGAGTACAGGCGATATCCCTTATCTTAGAAAGGGAGGGAGTGCTATCTCTTCTGAGCCTACGATACTATTCTATTTTAGGAAAAAGCGTTGGTAAAGCTAGAATATTCTTTCTCATACGTTCCCGCTTATGTGTATACATGTATCTGTCCCATGACATTGTTTAAAAAAATTACAATTATAGTTATAACTCTTATTATTATGGTTGATATTAAGGAATCAGAATCGGATGAAATAGTGAGAAAAAAATAAGTACATAAATCTCTTACATATTAATTATATACTAAACTTATCAAAGCAACTATTATGATGTTTATCAAATCTTAATCATTTTACGTACATTTTATTTCCTTCCTTTCGAAGTACTTTTTCCATTAAATCAATAGCTGAGTATTTGACTTTAGTTAAAGCTTCCTCATAAAAACATCCAGATACAGGACTGTTTTGATCATCTATAATTAAATTCGTAACTGGTAGAGTATTTTTTACTTGACTATTTGTAAATATTTCAGTTGCTTGTGAAGAAATTTATTTCAATAGTTTTGGCAATCCTCCTCCCCACCTTTAGATCTCGTTAAGTATCACGGTGTTGGTAGTATGAAATAAAATCATGAAAGGTTCCAGAATGATGACGCATTCACATTTGGTCATTTCTGTCTAAAAGTTTTTCTTTAATCAGATGAAATTGCAAAATCCATTCTGATTATATAAATGAGCATAATAACATTTTTTCAAATCAGTCAAATAATTACCAAAATTATAGACGAATCTTTTACATTAACACTGTCGGGAAACTCCTTTACACTAAAAGTGCAATATTTTCCACCAATTGACGACGTTTTGTCTTAGTACGGCTTTGAAATTCAGATTGAATCTAACAATAATACTTTAAAGAGTCAGACATTGTGAAATTATAATATAATCTTTAAACCTTAAGATCCTATAGGTTTTTTGCTGGGGTTCACACATTTTAAGAATAATGATAATTTTTGGGGTTTGAGATGTGGGTAACATTCAAAATTGAGAATGTCGCACTAGATTAACACAAAAATACAGAATAAATCACTTGATATTGATTTGATTTCCAAATTCAATATAAGTATAAAGTTTTTCAAGTATATAAATATCGGGAAATTCCATCATCAGCTATCAGAACTTTTCAAATGAATTCTTTTTACATGTACATTTTAGTTGTAAAGCAATATATAATTTAATAATGTAAACGAGCGTACCGAAGATCTTAAAGTCTGCTGATTGTATGAGCTACACGTATTCAAATTATTTAATTTCAATAAGCAGGAGGAGGAAGAGGAGGAGGTGTAGAAGAAAGAAGAGGAGAAGGAGAGGGAAGGTAGCGTAGTATAATGTATTTCAATCAAATACTCGAAGAGTTGGACTCAATGATTACAAGATTAAACTTTCAGTCAGAGTAATTTAGAATTGAATTAGAGAATTTATGATTTCTTAAAATTTATCCCGTGTGGAAATAGGCCGGTTTAGCCCTGGTATAACAAGGTTGCTGGTCGGAGGCTCACTAGGAAAAATTTATGTCAAAACCCCAGTCGGGGGCTGACTGGGCTCTGATCGGACAAATATTATGATCGAATGCTCAGGCAGTAGCTGGCTTAGCGCTGATTAGCAATAAAAAAATTGTAAAGTTTTGTTCATAACTAATTACTTTTTCTGATTTTATTAAGAAAGGGATTCGTATACCCGCATGGATGTTCCATGCTTGGAAATATAGTGGGTGAATATCTTTTTGGCACCACAAATTTAAAAACCAAATCTTGCACGAAAGTTAAAAAATTTTCAACATTCACGAAATTACACTTTTCACTGAGAATTCTTTTTTTAATTCCAATACTTGTTTCAAAGTTAAACAACTTTGTCTAAATTTCATTCTTTGATTGACAATTCATTATTTTAATTGAAAGTTCGTATTTTTGTTAGAAAATTAATCTCATTGGTAACTATTTGGGTAAAAAGGAAATTTTCCATTGAAAATTCATATTTTCGAATAAAAAAATTAAACCGTTTTGTAGAAAATTCCTCTTTTATGGAAAATATTTGATATTTTCGGTTTAAAATGCAACTGTTAAAAAAACTGCTTTTGATTAAAGCTTTAACAATTTTACTAAAGTCCTGTCTTTTTTAGATGAATTCAACTGTTTCTGATTTAAAATGAAAATCTTATTGGATTTGAGTATTAAATATTACATTAATTCTTTAGAATTAATCTTTCTTCTTTGAAAATTAAACTATTTGTTTGAAGATAACTTTTTCATTTGAATTTTGATTTGACGTCTCTGAAATTTTCAAAACTCTTTTTAAATTTGCTAAGAAATCTTATGTCAATACTTGAAGTTGATTTATATTTAAAATTTAAAATTTTCAAAATGAAATCTAAAAATAATCACATTTAATGATAGATAAACGTTTATTTTTCGGCCTGGTGGCCTTAAAAAATTGACTTGCTTACACTTCCATTTTTTTACAAATTTTTCTTACAACTACGTCTTAAAAAGCACTGTCCATCCACATCTCATAACTAATCCGCTCGCTCCTATAGCCTAACCTTCCTCGCTGCGCCTCGCCTCGCCTCGCACGGATTTCGCTCTTTTGTCGCTATGCCTCGCATCACCAGCCTCTGTCTCCGCAGCTAACATCTAATACTTAACTAATGTTTACAATATTTACATTTCTCTTACATCTACTCCCACTTCGTCCCCTTTTACCATACAATTCGCCACCGCCCACCCTCTCTCCTCCATCCAGTCTCTTAGAAATTCCCCCTCTTTTTTTATTATTTTATCCTTCTCTTTTCTTTCAAAGCTCTCCCCTTCCTGGTACAGGCACCTTTTCCACCCAATTCTCGCATTAAATTCTCCCCCCATTACCACCATACCCTCATCTCTCTCTCTCCTAGTAAGTTTTCTACCTTTTCTTTAATCCTTTCCATTCGATCCTTATTGTACATAGTCATAAACTTATACAACACCCCTTCTATCTTTACAGCCCTCATTTGCACGCCCTCCCCCTCTCCCACTCTATGAACTTCTTCCTCTAATCCATTCCTAACCCCTGTAATAATTCCCCCACTAGACCTTCCTTTCCTTTTTACTTTGATCGCCTCCTGTAGCCTCCACCTATACCCCCTTGGCAACTTTCGCTCTACTCTATCCTATTCCTTTCTCTCTACCCACGTCTCTACCAGTCAACCAAATTTTTTCATGATCCGTTACTACACAATAACCTCCACGTGGACCAGGTGTGAAAAATACATCTCCCTCGAGGAAGTTGAGTTTTATATGAACCTTGGAGGCAAACAACAATTTTTTGTCACGACTCGTCATTAGACAATAACCTCCAAGTGTACCAGATGTAAAAAATACATCTCCCTCGAGGAAGTTGAATTCTAAGTGAACCTTGGAGGACGCCAATTAAACTTTTTCATGACTCGTCATTGTACAATGACAATCGATTGGTTGCCTCCAAGGTTCATTTAGAACTGAACTTCCCCGAGGGAGATGTATTTTTTACACCTGGTACATTTACAGGTTATTGTAAAATGAGGTATCATGAAAAAATTTCGTTGGTTGCCTCCAAGTTTCACTTAGAATTCAACTTCCTCGAGGGAGATGTCTTTTTTACACCTACAGTCTGTCAAGTTAAAGCGTGGGTGGCTTTACTCGCAGTCGGTAAGGTGTATCGACATGATTTTGGTGTCAAAATATTAAGAAGAGCTCCCTCTTTCATGCTTTTTGATTTAACATTCAGTTTGCTTTCAATTCTCATCTTGTTACCAAGTTACAAAAAATGAGTTCCGTATACGCTTCGCGCTTCGAGGCTGTGTTTCTTTGTTCCCACCCAAAAGGTCCCAAATTGTCTCAAAATCAAGCTGCAAAGTACATGGGAAAATCATCGTCGTTCGTCAGCAAGTGGATAAAGCGGTATAAAGAGACCAAAAATGTTGAAGACTTCCCAAATCGTGGTTCGACAGGAAAAGTGTCCGACAAATTGGAAAAACTGATCGTGTCAATGTTTT
>NC_046663.1:104617380-104620714 GCF_010883055.1 Belonocnema kinseyi | reverse complement strand
TGAAAGAGGGAGCTCTTCTTAATATTTTGACACCAAAATCATGTCGATACACCTTACCGACTGCGAGTAAAGTCACCCACGCTTTAACTTGACAGACTGTAGTGCATTTGGAGGTTATTGTAAAGTGATGTATCATGAAAAAATTTGGTTGGTTTCCTTCAAGGTTCATTTAGAAATCAACTTCCTCGAGGAAAATCTATTTTTTATACCTAATGCACTTGGAGGTGATTGTCTAATGACGAGTCATGGCCAAAATCGGTTGTTTGCCTCGAAGGTTCATGTAGAACTCAACTTCACCGAGGGAGTTGTATTTTTTATACTAGGTGCACTTAGAGATTATTTTATAGTGACGGAACATGAAATAATTTGTCTGGTTGCCTCCAGGGTTCATTTAGAACTCAAATTCCCCAGTGGAGACGTATTTTCTACACCTGGTGCACTTAGAGGTTATTGTCTAATGACGAGCCATGAAAAAATTTCTTGCACCTGATGGAAACTAAATTTGTTGGGACGATGATCCTGACCTACCGGAGTCGACCTAGGGTAGCGTTACTAATAGCAAAATTTTATAGGAACTTTCAGAGTCCATTACAGGCTGTGCATTGCAGAAGGAAAGTTAGTAGAATTTCCAGCTAGAATTTCCGTAGAATTGGCGTGGAGCACTATCCGGGGAATCTTTCCACATGGGTTTTGCATGTAAAATATTTTTTTATTTTTCAATATAAGCTACTTCGACTCCTACACATTTCGTCCAGCGCTCTTCCAATTTTTTTTACCCTCTGAAAAGTAGGAAGTTTCAAAGCCTTCGAACTACTCATCTATATATTCATCTACAGCGATGACCAAATCTTGAGGTTTGGAAGATAAAAAAGTCAAAAGGAGCCAAATTTGACTCTTTTTACTCTTTTTTATTTCCAAACCTTAAGGTTTGCCTCAGGGTAAAAAGATTTTTGTCTGACGAGGTAGTCATCGCTGCTGTAGATGAGTATTTCAAATTACTTATTATGGTACTGAATTTTTTAAAAGTGTTTTTAAATTAATTACAGGAAATTTTTAATCAAATATAACAAATTGAGGCGTCCTAACGGTAGGATGCCAATGCACGCGACAGGACTTGATGGTACTTAACCAAAAATTAAAACAATTAAGAACTAACCGAGAAGTTAGCGCGAGAAAGTCTTACTCGCGGAATTGAGCAAGATGAGGCTAGAAGTTGGCCAAAAATTAAAAGGTGCTCGCTCGCTTCATCAAATCATGAAAGTTCTATCTCGGGCGAGCAAAGCATGAAGGTGCCACTTCTCGCGTTTAGATTCTAAGCGAGAAGTGGCACTTTCATGCTTTGCTTGCCCGATATAGCAATTTAATGATTTGATGGACCGAGCGAGCATCTTTTAGTTTTGGCCAACTTCTAACTTCATCTTGCTCAAATCCGCGAGATAAAACTTTCTAGCACTAACTTCTTGGTTAGCTTTTTATTGTTTATATTTTTATTAAGTATCATCTAGTCGATCGCGTGCGTTGGCAACCTATCGTTACGACGCCACGAAACGTTTATTCGGTAGTTAAAAAATGATTATAATAACTCTTAAGGTATTAACGTCAGCTGCTAAAACACACTATTTAATAATAGCAGCATCTCTTATTTCATTAATGGTTCAAATGATTGTATGTGCATTATTTCTATTTCCAGCTGTTTGTAATGGTAAAAGTAACTGCAATTTATGTACCAATATGCTTGGATCGTCCAAGTATTTTAACATTTTTGCTGTTTCTTTTGCTTCTACTTGATAATCAGAGGAGAAGTCAATTTCAGAATCATCATAATTTTTATCTGCATCATCATCAACATAATCATCATCATCATCACCATCATCTTCACCCTTTTCTTCTTCTTCATCACCATCATTAACATCATCATCTTTACTGCTAGCTGTCACAGATGAAGAACTAGCCTCTTTACCAAATTCTTTTTCTACTTCCTTCTGCTTTTTAATGTATGGTTTTATTTGATGTTTTCCATTCTGAGGAGTGCGTACCTTTATTTATGTGTTGAATAGCTCATACTTCATTCATATACGCATAGAATGTCATATTTTACACGAAATAATCTAAAAAGGTCGGGTGAAAAAAATTCCTTAGTGATGACATCATCAAAATTCAATGAACCATTATCAAACTCTTTCCAACTAGTATAAAAATATAAAAAGAAAAAATAGAACCAATGCCATACTGAGTAGGTAAAAACTTTATCTCTAAGTGATTCAACACATAACTAAATGTTATAGAAATTATTACGCAAAATTGTTTTATTATCTCATTTTAGTACTTTTTTCATTAAAAAGTCTCTGCTGTGACTTATTCGAAGCGTTTTAAAATTTTGTAATGTTCTTCCACTTCTTCTTCCTCCTCCTCCTACCCCTCCTCCTCCTCTTCCTCCTCTGTCTTACGTAGCGACAAAATGACTTCCACGTGTCCCAACAGTCTCAAAACTTATTCACGACTTGATCATTTGAAGAAATGAGAAATCATCATGCATAACAAATAATTTTATATATTATTAGGAATCCATTGATCAAAATGGAATGATACCTGAGGCTAAAGGGGCAAATATGCAAGGCAACAGTAAGCAGACTCATCAATTTAACAGAACCATACCATTCTTAGACGTGATAGGGATCAAGCAATTCAAGAACAATTTCAACGACGATACTCGCCATTGAAAAAAGTGGAACGCATTCCTCAGAATAACAAACATATAATAAAACCATATATTAAGAAGCAGAGGGTAGTAAAAGAAGAATTTGGTGAATAGGCTAGTTCTTCAACCATGACAGTTAGCAGTAAAGATGATGATGTTTATGATGGCGATGAAGAAAAAGAAAAAAAGTGAAAATGATGATGATGATGATAGCTATGATGATAAAGATAAGAATAACGATGATTCTGAAAGTCACTTCTCTTCTGATTATGTAGTTGAAGCAAAAAAAAAAAACGACAAAAACGTTAAAATACTTGGACGATCCAAACATATTGGTATATCGATTGCGGTTAGTTTTACAATCACAAGCAGATTGTAATAGAAGTAATACACATACAATCATTTCAACCATTAATTAAATAAAAGATGCTGTTATTATTAAATAATATGTTCTAGTAACTGACTTTAATAGCTTAATACTTAGTTTAATCGTTTTTTAACTACCGAATAAACATTTTTTATATTTGATTAAACATTTCCTGTAATTAATTTGAAACACTAATAAAAAAGCCAATACCATAGTAAGCAATACGGTATATATATATATATATATATATCACGGTTGTGAGACGTGGT
>NC_046663.1:104610278-104617280 GCF_010883055.1 Belonocnema kinseyi | reverse complement strand
CATACAAGCAAAGAGACTTTAATATCTTTAGTACATTCTTCGCCATTATTAAATTGAATTGCTTTACAAAAAAAGGTAATATAGGAGGAGGCTAACAGGAGGAAGGAGAGGAAGAACATTGCAAAATTTAAAAAAGCTTCAAATAAGTTAGAGCTGAGATTTTTTAATGCAAAAATTACTCAAATGAGATAATGAAACAATTTTTCGTAATAGTTTTTATAACCTTTAGTTATGTGTTGAATAGCTCATACCTAATGCATATACACATAGAATGTCATATTTTACACGAAATAATAATCATAATAATAACGAAAGAGTAATAAAAAGCACAAATCTTTTAAAAGTTTTTTATTGAAAGGGAGTACACTAGTCATCCAAAAAGACGACCTCCGGAAAGACGACCCGCTCAACATAACGACGGGCGAACGCTCAATGAAACGATGGCGGAAGCCGTACCTCTATCCCCTCCATTTCCTTCTCTGCAATGCACACGACCTAATATTTCACTTACGCATAAGTTCGCTCTACACCGCACACGCTCTCAGCGCAGAATAGTGGGGACCCCTCACGCCGTCGTTTTGCCGAACCGTGAAAGTCCCGCGTTCGTCGTTTTATTGGACGGCTAGTGTATTTGGAGATTTTCTTTCAAAAAATTTAAATTTAAGATATAAAGCAATTTCAAGTATTCACAAAAGATTCCTCGCCAAATTTAAAAAGATTTTGGAAATTTCAGATACGTCAAATCAAAATTCAAATAAAAACGTTAACCTTCAAATAAATAATTTAGTTTTCAAACACATTTTTACATTTTTTGACCCGAAAATATGAATTTAGATATTTTTATTAAAAAAGATATTAATTTTTAATAAAAAGCAGTAACGAAATTTCTGAATACGTAGCCAGAGCCGTAAGTTACAATTAAAAATAACTGTTGTTTTAAATTGAAAAAAACTAATTTAAAACTTATTTCAAAGTGATAAAAACAATTTTTTATAATGTTTGTTATTAGATATAAATAACAATTAAATGTTTCTGGCACAACTCTTGACTGAATTATTACTATTTGAATATTATTCTTATTTGGATATTTGTATAAAAATTGTTACCACACAGTAACAATTATTGAGAGTGTCGCACACAATTTTTATAAAGAAATATGACTATTTACGTAACTGTCACATGATTTAGTAGACAAAGTAATTTTATCTGAAGTAGAATATCTGATTTCTGAATTTATTTATAATATTTGTAGCAAACGATAAAAATATTTTATTTTTATACATTTTTGTCATTCGCAGTCACTTTTGAAACCAATTATAAATTAGTTTTATTTCATAACAATGCAGTAAATGAACCTGAGCAACAATTATTTGTTAGTTAATAATTACTTTTTTGTTCTTATTATAGAAAAAAGGTTATAAAGCGTCAAAGTAAGGTCTTAAACTCGATGACTGTAGTCTAACAAGATTCAAAATAGGGTCAGAGAGGCTTTACAGCGTCAAAGTAGGTTCTTGAATCGGTCGACTGTAGCTTCTGATGATTGATTGCCAGAGTAGGTGATAATGAGTTGCAGGTTAAACGTAGGGACCAAATTTCAACACGGTATGATTTAAAAAAATAAAGCATTAGCTTGATAATAACAAAGAGAAGTTTTGACAAAAAAATTATAACAATTAAGACAAAAGTTATACTGAGCAAATACACAGTTTTGTCAGAAAAGTATTATTTTAATAATTTGTATAGTTGTTTTCATACATCTCAATTTTAATATTATTTCGGGAGGAGAGAATTTTCAATTAATATTAGTTATTGTTTTCTTTTCAATTCGATTGGCCAACTTGTATTTCAAAACTTCATTCAATAGTACGTGGTCAAGGTATCGTAGATTTTTTGGTAGGATTTAAAAAACTGTAAGCCTTTTCCAAAAGATTCAAAAAAAAGTTTAGACTTCTAGTCATTTTTGAATATTGTATCTTTTTTTTATACACAGAATCCATAATTTACGTGCTTCTTATGCTTCTATCGATCAATATTTTGTAACAAAAAAAGAAAAGAAGCTTGTAACCCCTTTCCCACATTTTTTTTATCAAAACTGAGGGTGAATTGTGAGATTAAAAAATACAGTGACCAATCAACAGTCGTGCTGCATTTGCATGACGGTATATACGATATACTCTTGCAAGCTATCTACTTGATATAATGCAAGAAAGTGATATTGTTTACAAAAGGTAAAACGCGAATGTGCAAGGCGCGATTGTGTTCGGTGAAAAATTATTCTGACAAATACAAGGAGGTGAGATCGGGGGCATAGTTATAATTGAAGGGTAGCACAGCAAAACGTAACATTTTTTTCTTTTGTTTACATCTTTATATAACTTTTTCGAAATGTCAAAAAAATTTACCGATCAAACTTAAATTTTGTTTGTTCTTGGCTAGCTGATCAGCCCCAGACCGGGGCCAGGTCAGACCTTCCAGACCAAATTT
Source organism: Belonocnema kinseyi (assembly GCF_010883055.1). NCBI lineage: Eukaryota > Metazoa > Arthropoda > Insecta > Hymenoptera > Cynipidae > Belonocnema > Belonocnema kinseyi. The sequence goes on along the minus strand of NC_046663.1, from coordinate 104,614,796 downwards.
ACAATTGTTGATCTTGGCTAGCTGATCAGCGCCAAACCTGGACCAGACCAGACTCTCATGTTGATAAGAAAAAAGTCTTTTTTTTTTATCAAATGACTTTTGATAGTGTTAATTTTTTATTTTCTATCATTTTAAACACCCTGTAACTTTTTTTAAATATGTCAACAAAATTCGCTGGTCGAACTTAGAACTTTTTTTTTTGTTCATGGCTCACTAATCAGCGTCAGTTCTGGGACAGGCCAGACCTTCCACACTAAATTTTGGTTGTATCAACCCTAGCATACGGTTATTTAAGGAAATATTTTAGTTGATATAACCAACGCTTGAAGTTCATCTAATCATAATTGAAGGATCCATCACAATTTACACTTTCATTGACATACCATGGAATTGTGTCATCTTTTGTGGATTATTTAGTAGTTTCTTTAACTACTAAATATCACAAGACGAGACAATTCCACACTAGTCATTTGCAATATAAATTATTAAATTATGCAGGATCCTATCTTTATTTGATTCACAAAATCGTTCTCCTGTTTTATAAAAAACTTAATCAGGCAATCTAAGGTAATCCTCTGCATCATATTCTTTGAGGACTATCTTATTACTCACTTTGTTTATTAGTATTATGTCACAATCATTCACAGGAATTTCATACTAATCGCGTTAATTTTACTCTTTTCCTTTTCTTGGTAGGTCCATGTCTCGCTACCGAACATCACAGTCTGTTTAAAATATAGAACTATATATTACACTTTTAGCTTTACTGGATATATTGTTAGCTCTGAAAATTAGAGAAATTTCCACTTGTAACAAAAGAATATCTCTTGACGTAAATGGAATTTCCTCTCAAATTTAAGGTCCAGAGGATTTTAATTTGTCTCAACAGGAATCCCTTCACAACAAAAAATATCGTTGTGCGACTAGCTTTATCTAATCTTGCAGTAAAATATTTTTATTTGTTTGAAACATAATGCTTTTTTTTCAAGATAACTTTTTCTCTGAGTGGATAATGAGCCCTGCTCTACCGAGAACCTTCTCACTCTCGTTTCTAGATTGAACTAAAATGTGTCACCTCTCCTGTACATTCTTTACTAACCTGTACCATACAAATTTCTTAATCCCCGGTACTGCAACCGAGCGAATTCACGCCTACCTCAAAATAGGACTTGGCCTAATGGTATATTAATAGCAATAACATATCTGAAATTTTTAACGCTTGATTGCAAACTGCAATTGTTTTAAGCTTTCAAAATATAAAGTAATTAAATTAAGGATTTTCTAATTAATACTTGCAAATAAAAATTTTAATAATTGAGAATTTATAACTGTATAATTAAAATTTTAAAACGCTTTAAATTAAATAGTTGCCAGTATATAGTTTTGGAAATTGAAATTTTCAATTTAAAAAATTGAATAATTATAAACTTGGAAGTGCCCAGACTATTTTATTTTCTCATTAACATATCAATTATAAATATCTGAACCAAAATTCTACAAAAATCGTAAATAATTTGATTTTTTTGTGAATGTAAAGAAAGTTTTGTTTTAGAAAGTAAGGTTTTTGGGTAAGTTATATCATGTGAGTTCACTTTCACAGTACTATTCAGTTATAAATAAGTTGCACCTCAAGCTGCTCTTGATTTCATTAAAAGTTGTTTCCGGTCCTTTTTCGAGTGAATGGAATTCTCTAATTTTATTACAGGCAAGTCGCCCTTTCACTTAACTTCACAAATTCGTTTATAAAATATACAGTACTCGTCTCAACAGAATTTTCACCATTTTTCACGCCATCCTGAACCACATATTACATTAACCTCCGAGATAAGCAGGTCACGGAATTGAATTAAAACTTAGAAGCTGCGCATAACTCTGTTGTTTGATTTCGGTAAACCGTCCTTAGTCCATAAGAAAATTTATATGGCTATACATTATATTCATAATTTACTTTCAAAAATATATATTCTAGAACTCAATTTAATAAATTACATAATGTAGTAAAACTACTGAGCGAAAAAATAATAACTTAGTTATTCAGAACCTAAAATTTCTTATGATGAAATGTTCAGAACTAAAAGAAACTCAAATCCTGTACATTTATTCGCACCTAAGACACACGATCTGCAGTAATACATTGGAACTGAAATTGTTTTAAAGATGGTTCTCAAAGCAACTGCGACTTTGAAACTTACATTCTTATTACGTCACTCGTACTTCGAGCTCGACAATTTGTTTATACAAACGGTTCTTTAAAAAAAAACGACGTAGAGAAAAATGTAAAAGAACTGTAAGAAGTAGGTAGGTTTGTTGCTTTTTAATTACTAAACAGACATTAAAACTCTCGCATCGACTCAGATTTTCGGCAGATCCATATAACACTGTTAGAAGTATCTGGTTCAATTTTGAACCACATGTGGTTGAAGTTTAATACAATCAGGGGCACCAACCCTGGGGGGGGGCGGTCAGGCCGCCGACCCACCTGTTTTGAGGGGGGGGGGTCCCGAAAATTGAGAAATATATTGTGTAAATAAATTAAGTAAAAATGCACGAAAAATATGGGTAAATAATTAAGTAAAGAAAGTTATTATCCATCTAGTCTTATTAAGACGTTAAGCATTTTCTGTTATTAAAGATTCTTAACTTGATCGACATGTGTAGATTTTCTGTAAGGTACAATCTCTGATGATATAGGAGATAAAAATTTTCAAATAATGAGTTAAATAACTAATTTTTTTTTAATTGGCAATTATAAGTGATGGAAGAACGTATCCTGATTAATTTGGTCGATTACAACAGGGCCAGCCATATGCTCGAATCTATACATAATTTTTCAACCTATAATATTAATTTTAATTATTTTTAGATTTTCAGATCACATTCGAGTCATTTAAACATTTCTCTTATTTATATCTCCATATTTTACAATATAATAATAATAAAAACTAAATAATAAATAAACGCTGTTTCCTAATGTTTTAAAAACATTGAATGTTTTTCAAAATTTTTTAAAAAGACTATGTTTTAATTTAGTAATATTTAAGATATTCTCGATCCATCCTCCCACCACTGTAGGAAATCTTTACAGCTCAGTAGAAGTTTATACTCCTCGGGGTTAGTGCCGCTGAGTAGAACCTTAACTCATTTTTGAATTACTGATGAAAATAAATCATTCAAGTCCTAATAATTTCAGTGTTTAATATTAATGTGAAATAGTATATTAGAGCCTGAAGTAGATCCGCTCGACCTGTTTCAAATAGGATTGGTGCCACTGAATACAATTACGGTTGTTAAAATTTTCAACTACTTGTAAATGAAAAATCAGCTACATGTGTAATTGAAATTTGAACTAAGCAGTTGAAAATTCAACTACATGTAATTGAAATTTCCGTAAAGTGAAAAAAATGTATTCTGCACAGTTAATGAATTTCAAAGCAAGTGTAATTTTCCAGAAAATTTAATAGGTTCGATTCGAGATTTTTAAATAATCAAAAGCTTTAATAAAACCCATAAACACTTCTTAAAAATAGTGTGCATTGAAATTCACTAACTATACCAAAAGAATTCTGATAAGGGATCATGAGTTATTTCGTACGTTTGTGTCGTGAGATCTATGAGATTAATAAAGTACATATCATATTTAGAAAAATAAGCAGATTTAAAGAAGAATACAAAAGGTACATTGGAACTATATTACCGTATTGAATTTCGCATCGGTTTAGACCAAATTTTCGATACTCGTTTTTGTTATCATAACCTAAAAAGCATACATCAGTTAGCACTGATAATATTAATGCAATTTTCTCATTTTGATAATATTATTTCAACGTACCTTAAGTTTTTATTTTTTTAAGCTGCTTCTTTTTCTAAATATTATATGTATGGCCTTTGTTAATTTCATAGATCTCACTACACAAACAAAGAGTCTTGGGACTTCATCACGTTGGGGCCTCGCTTCGCGAGAAGTATGATGGCGCATGGGTGTATGCGCATCTTCATTAATTTTTAACTTTATTTGATTGCATTTTCTTTCAATTCTGTGAATAAACAAGATTTTAGCCACAAAGATCATTGAAAAGTGGCTGCATTTTTAACATATTTTCAACAGTGTGCGCCTGTAAGAATGCATTGTTAATTGAAATATTTTAACCATATTATGCAAAGGCAAATATACCGGAGAGAACAGAGAGCTTTTTTCAAAAAATATCATTGTGATTGCTCTTTTTTAAATGAAAAATTGAGTGTTTTTTGAGTCAGTAAAATTCAATACGCCAGCTAACAGTGTATGCCGGACTGCACTCACGCGGTTGCATAAACTATGTTAGTAGCGTACCTTCGTCGTTTAGAGTAATATATAATGTCATATATTATACAATAATAAAAATAAATAGTAATAATATGTAATTATATTTTTTCGAAATTATGTATACGAGGGTGGATTGATAAGTTTCCGGCCTGACCAAGAAAAACAACGTTTTTAAGAATTTTTTTTTTTTATTTCTCAACATAATCTCCTCCAAG
>NC_046663.1:104578814-104610178 GCF_010883055.1 Belonocnema kinseyi | reverse complement strand
GCTATCTAAGGATGGTACTATAGAACGCCACCTCAAGGTAGGCCTAGTGGCGCCATCTCTTGGTCAGGCCGGAAACTTATCAATCCACCCTCGTAATATAATATTCTCCTTTGCACTGATAACAAAGTTATTTTTTCGTAACTTATCGAAATTGAATGCAGTGTTTAAAATGGTAAATTAATAAATAATAATAAATTGAAAACTTATATATTTATCAAATATTTCTAAAACCTTTCTGAATCATTCGGGTACGTTCATTTAAAAAAAAGTTCTTTTATAGGCTGTTTGAATTTATTATTCGTGGGAACCACGATTATATATATTTATATAGTTCAATTTCAAATCTTTTCTAAAGTCTAGAGCTTATACTTCTAAATTCACAATGCAGCTTTCACTTTTCTTGAATAACGATTCCCAGGTACAAGGGTGCACTTGGGTGACAGAGAGAATCGCAATTCAGAGATTACTTACTGAGGCCCTCTTCTCCCTTAGCACTGGGTGCTGAAAGGTACCTAGTTTCCTATTGCATTTTCAGTAATCAGTCGTTCGTTACCTAGTACGGAACAATCACGCGTCAGCATTTCACATTCAATTTCTGTAGTTAAGGTAATAAATTAAGTCTTGTTACCGAACATATATTCTATGATTATTTACCTCAGTCCCCTCTCCCACATAATTGGTGACACCGACGTGAATTTGCCGTGAAAAAACGAAAAACTTTGTGAAGTGAAATGACGCTAACTTGACGGTACTCTGATGCTACTCTGACTACCGGGCAAGCAAGTAAGATCGATGCTGTCGCAGTCAAGATTCTTCCCTTTTATACGAACGAACCCGCTTTATGGTTCGACATGTTCGAGGCTTCGTTCGAGGTAAGCAAAATAACGAAAAACAAGTCAAAATATAATCATGTTCTCACAAATTTGGAACCGCGCTACGTGAAGGAGGTCCATGCCATTATACGAAATCCGCCCGCTAAAAAAAAGCAGAAAACGCGGCTCCTTTTAGAACACGGAGATCGCAAACCATCACAATTATTACGTCATCTCCAAAACCTCACGGGTTCCATGATTCCGGAAAACTTAGTGCGTTCACTTTGGATCGGTCGTCTTCCTAGCACTATGCAAGCAATCCTGGCTGTACAAGCCAACGCAAGTTTCACGACCGTAGCTGAATTAGCTGATGCAATCCATGACACGGGTCATTCGAAACAAATCTCCGAAGCATCTACTCGCTCTTACGACAGCATGATATAGGGTCTTCGTAACGAGATATTGGTCCTTCTTCGAGAACTCTCAAATGGGACCGCGCGCAACCCCGTCACAAATCGTTCCGCGCGCTCGAAGAAATGTGACACCGCGTACGTTCAAGCAGGGAAACTATCAGTACAGTCGCTAGAGGTGGTAGACGATCTTGGCCTGTAATCGCGCGGCCCTTTCAAGACAAATCGCGATACACAAGAACAATTACTGATTGACACTAGTGCAGACTTGTGTGTAAACTCGCGATCGTGCGTGCGCAGATTAATATGGAAAACATCGTACGAGCTATATGCCGCAAACGGGTCCACCGATTTTACGTACGGTTTCTCGACGCTGATTCCAAATTTTACCCTACGTCGTGATTTCACGTGGCGCTTTGTGATCGCGGGCGTTGAGAAACCTATCATCAGAACAGATTTTCTCGTACGCTTTAGACTGTGGGTGGGCGTTAGCAATTCTTGACAATTCCGTTAGCAATTCCTATTAATGTCCGAGGGCCACACTGTTAAAGGTCCTCTGGGCAGCATCAAAGCCGTCAAGGAAATCAAAACTGGATCATCGCGATTACGCGACTTTTTATCGCGTCACTCACAGATAACGTGACCGGAGGGATCACTGGTGCCCCGAAAACATAAAGTTTTATATCCTCTCGAGAAGCAACTTGCATTGCATCAAACTATGTAACAGATCTGATGAAACATTTCGCCACACTCAGTCAGACAAGCGGCACGCATCACAACATTTACTACCTGATGTCGAGACGGGGACACTACTGTGTCAATCGATTGTCTTAAGCTGGCATACGTCATCAGTGAAGATACCCAACTTCAACCGAAGAAAATGACCTCAGAGAAACATTTCACATTCAATTTCTGTAGTTGTGTTAATAAATGAAGCCTTGTTACCGAACATATATTCTATGATTATTTATTGCAGTCACCTCTCCAACATTATTATTGATTAATTTATCATTTTAAACACTGCACTAAATTAGTATGGTAAGTTATGAAAATAATAACTTCCTTACCAGCACAAAGGAGGATATTGTATTGTACGTGACGTACGCCAAAGAAATGGGCTTACTCTAAAAAAATCGAAATAAAGGTTTTTATACATTTTGATAGTTTTTGAGCTGCTCTTTTTAATGAGACCATCGAGAAAATAATCCGAGCGTTATTATTGCTAATATAATCTCGGCACTAGTGTGGCACGGGTATCGATGGCCGCTGTCATCGTCCGTGTCAATATAACTTCAAGGCTCAAACAAAAATATAAAATTCCTAAATTGTTTAAAAAATTTGTTGGGGGATGTAAAAACTGTCATATTCAAGTGAAAATTTGGTTTAAGTTCTGTGATGTGTAAGCATACACGATTTAAAGCTGGTAAGTTACATACTTACCTACCTCATCATCCATTTCAGGATCACTTCATTTACACACACTTTAATTACAGATACGCTGGAACCGCGTTTATGTCCGCCGTCCGAGAACATAAACATTCACTTATATCCTTCCGGGAGGGAATCCCACCAATGTTGCTCAGCAAAGGGGCAAAGGCCACGCTGCTAGCGGACTGGCTTAATAGTCACGTGGTACTGCAAGGTGGTGGATGCCAAGCGGATATGAATAAGAGTTATGTGAGGGGTATAAGCACGAGATGATATAAGTGAGAGCGGATATAAACGCAATTGCAATGCCATATCAGTGTCATACTACATACACGGTAAGTACTGTAACCATTTTTATACGACAAAACTGACATTATTTTCGGTTACTTTACTTCCCTAATAGAACGGGACCTTCCGGGAACGTTCCGTAGTAACCTTCAAAACGTTCCAGTGGAACGTTCAAAGAATAAATTATCTTTATTATTATTATTATTATTATTATTATTATTATTATTATTATTGTTAATGAATATCCGATAAACCGTAAATGATAGGTGAAAATTGATGTTAGTTTATGATATGGATATCATATTACGATGTAGTATATGCGGTACTCAAAAATGACATCTATTTGTACCTATCTCTTACGGCTTATTAGATAATTTTTGTTAAAAATAACAATAATAGAATTTTCTCTTCAGGCCCTACTTTGACGCTCCAAGTGGAAGTATTGTCCCTACTTTGTGGCTGTTTATTCTACTAGCTCCTACGTAGCCACTCCTAAAGATATTTTCATTCTGTTGTATAAGCTTCAGCCCCTACATTGAAGGTCTTGCCTCTATATTCTTGAGTTTTACTTATGTCTCCTTTAAAGCTCCATATTCTCCGTAGAATTTAAAAATTTTCTTTTAACGCTCTTAAATTTTAACGCACAAAATATGTGGCGTCGTTGCCTCGATGCCTGCGCCCTCGTGACAGACTTTGTTACTTTCTCTAAAATTTCATTATCGCACTTTGTGAAAGCAACAGTTAAATTGGTTTAAAATAATGAATATTAAAGTGATAACATCGAAATGGGTTCAAGACGAAAGAAGTTTGCCCTAATCTGGTGGCTTCAAGCATAAGGAAAAATGCAAACCAGCGCTAAGATTTTAAAGATAGTTATAAAGAACAACAAATCTGTTGTATTGAGTTTTTCCTAACCACAAAAAATAACTCTAAATTAGTTACCACAGATTCTGAATAAATAGATTTTCCTTTCACGCAATTTTCTTTTGAATTGAAGAATCACGAAAGTTAATGATTTCAGTTTAAAAATTGAGAAAATAGGGCAATGACAAAACCTTAAAAATGGAATATTTTAAGATTAGATCATTGTAAATTATTTATACTTAAAAGCATTCGAAATAAAATAATTAAAAATTGCAAACTTTTGAATTGGAACAATTATAAATTCAAAACGATCAAGATTTGACAATTTTATATTGAAAACTAAATTGAATCATTCGATTTGACCTTCAAGCTATTTAGGCGAAATGTTATAAAATCAAAGAATGAATTTAATTATACTAAACAAACTTTCAAACTAAATAATAATTTTAAATGGAAAATATTAAAAATGAACAAAATCTACTCCAGAACCTTGAAACTTAAAGAATTCGAATTTTATTTCAAACTAACAAAATTTACATTCCCCAAAAATTGTGATATTAAAACTTTTTTTCAATAAAAGCCTTTAAAATTTAAATTATTTTTTATTTAATTCAAATCACATAAAAACTAATAATTTTTAAATTGCTTATTAAACTTTCCCAAATTCAACCAATTTTTTCAAATTTTAAAAACATGAAAAAAGTATAATTTCCTTTCAAAAACAACATATTTCCCTCGCGAGAAATTCTGCGATTTCAAGTGTAGGTCCCTGCTGATTTTTAAATGGATTCTGTCAGCGATGATTGCTTTTCGTACGTTTTTTTCCAAAAAACTGAAGTTAATTACAGTGTACTTGTAACCACTCTTAATAAGATGACCGATGGTTAAAAAAATATACCAAAGATTTGGATGTAACATTTACTTAAATTAATAAATTATTTCTTCAAAATGTCATATTTTTAAACCAATTTATTTCTATATGCCGAGGGGTCGATCATTCCAATATTCCTGATACATTCACTAAATATTCCCATACACGTATTCTTTCAATATTCTTGGTATTCTGGATATTCTTTCTAATCTCAGATATTTTTGATATTTCAAAATATCCCGAAATGTCCCGAAATATTTACAAATATTCTGAAATATTCCTTAATTTCCCTTTGCGCTCTACACGTTTTTAAAGATTCCAAATTATTTAAAATGATTCTAAAAAATGTGAAGAAATTCCAAAAAAGTTCATGTATTATTGTGTAATTACAAAATATGTTCAAGTGTTTAAAAGGATTTTAATGAATGTCAAAATAATTTGACAGGATTTAACAATTCTTTTGAATTAAAAAAGATTAAAGTTTATAAATGAATTTCAAAAGATTTCAAGTAATTTTAAAGAATTTAAAAAGATTTTAGCAGAATCCCAAAAAGTACAAGAATTTTCAAGAGATTTTAAAGACTTTAAAATACTTTGTATGAGTTCAAGAGATTTTTAATCGTTTCAAGGGATTTTCTGGTATTTCAATCGATTTATCATACTTTAAAATTCTTAATATTTTTTCAAAAATTCAAAAGAGTTAAAGATATTTTTAATGGATTTAAGGGATTTTAAGTAATTTTTAAGAAATTTCGGTAGAATTTAAATGAGTTTTAAGATTTTAAAGTAATTCTAAAATATAAATATTGTTCTTGAATGCTTTAAAGTCTGTTAAATCTTTCGAAATCTTTGGAAATTTGTGGAAAACCTTTAAAATGTATTAAATTTCTGAAAATATATATTGAATTTTTTTAAAATCTTTAAAAAAATCTTCAAATAATTTTGGATTAAGTTTAAATCTTGATTCAGCACATAAAATATACAATAATAATTCGTAATATTTCTAAAATCTTAGTACATATATTATTATAAGCGTAGCAATATTTTTTACAGAATGGGTCACAAAATTTTGCAGATGGCCTTGCACAGCTGTAGGTTATATTTCAGAGTTTTGTTTGCATACTTCAAGCTAGGCTAGCCGAGAGGCTTTAGGCGTTAGGAATGTGAAACTTTTAGGGTTCGAACCCCCCGCGGGAATAAAAATTTTCATAGCGTGCGATTATAAATAGTGTAGTGATTGTGTTATAGTAGATAATTGTGTGCTTAAACATGTGAACAAATATTAGACTAAAATAGTAATAATATAATAATAAAGAATATTAATTTTTCGTGGCAAAAAATCGGTGATAATTTTTTAGAACTGTTCTCTATAGTTTCGGGACTAGTTCAGCTCAACGTAAAACAAAGACGATTTTAACTTTTATTAAACTACCCAGCGTATCCTCTACTATAGGATTAGTTCTATAAAATTTAATGGATATTTTTTCCGTGTGCAAAATAACTTGAAACATTACGCAAATATCAGCATGTCTTCTTCTTGCTCCATTTTGTTAATGTTTCGTCAAATAATTTAATTCGGCACAAGAAGGTAGAGTGTGGAGCGATAAATTAGAAACAAAAACTAAGCCTCTATTTTGACGACCCAAATGGAAGATTCGGAAATTTGTTGCTCTACAAATATTAGCGTGAAGAGTCTCAAAGTAGGCGCTATATTTCGACTCGGGTTCTTCTGTATTCTTGAAAAAATTGTCATGATATTATTATTTATTTTTAGTATTGCATTATTTTATATTATTATATTATTTTATTAAATGATGAGAGAATTGAACAAGTTGATAAGTTCGTATACCTTGGTAGCTTATTCACTAGGGACGAGAAGATAGATAAGGAATTATATAGACACATAAACGAAGGTAAGAAGGTCATTGGTAGAGCAGTCCCTCTTATCAGAAGTAAATATATATCAAATAAAGCTAAAATGGCAATACATAATTCTATATTTGTACCAACTTCACTATACGGTAGCGAGACATGGACTTATCAAGAAAAAGATACGAGTAAAATTAAAAAATTGACATGAGATTCATGCGTATAATATGCGGGAAAACTCTGATGGACAAAGTAAGTAACGAGATAATTCTAAAAGAATGTGGTGCAAAAGAAACGCTAGTAGATAAATGGGAAAGAAATCGGTTGAGAAGATTTGGCCATGTTGAAAGAAAGCCAAATGAACGGCTAACGAAACAAGTGTATCAAGGAAAAGTAAATGGCAGCGTTCCCAGTGGTAGACCGCGGAAAGAATGGTTAGAATGTGTGAATGAGACCCTAGTTAGAAGAGACATAAGAAGTCACAGAAACACGAAAAGCCTGCATGAAAAAATGCATGGACATAAAAGAAGCTACAGAAGCATGCCAGGACAGGAAAGTATGGCGGCAAATAGTTAATAAAAAGAGTGTCAGTAGAGTGAATGACGCCTGAAACAAAAGACCTTGGCTACTAATGGACCCAAGTGGGGAACATTACATAACAACTTCGTGAGGTTCTTCGCTTGGGGTGATTGCTAGAGAGATTGATGAGCAACCTGGGTCGGAGCAATGTTGCGGAACGAACGTCTTATTTACTTAAATAGCACGAGAATTCTGGATCAATCTGAAAAATCTCTATCCCTTCCACACACTACTCCTTTCCTCTACCGAGTGAGTCACGCCTACCCCAAAAGGGAAATGGCTTAATGTTGTAATAATAATACATGTACTAGGTAGTCTGATAAGTACCTGAAAATTCTAAGAGATGGCATTAGTATTCACTAATGTGAACCATTTTCGTCGAGCTTGATCCTTCAAATGACGCCTGTCAAAACTTCAGCCATTTGTGTTTACGCATTTACAAGTTACAGCACTGAGAAGCGACTAACCTCCGAGTTTTTTTTAATATGGAAAAATCTGAGTTTCGAGTTTTAATCAAACACTACTATCTTCGCAAGAAAACGATATCCGAGACCAAGGCCAAGCTGGATAAGTATTACTCGGACTCTGTACCGTCGATTGGAACGATTCATAAGTGGTTTACCGAGTTTCGTTGTGGCCGTACGAGCACAGTTGGTGCTGAACGATCTGGGCGCCCAAAAGAGGTGCCTACACCAGAAAATGTGGAAAAACTCCATGATATGATGTTGAATGATCCCAAAGTGAAATTGAGAGAGGTAGCTAATGCTGTAGGCATATCATTGGAAAGTGTGGGCAATATCGTGCATTCAGTTTTGGGCATGAAGATGATCTGCGCGCAATGGGTGCCGCGTTTGCTCACAGGGGACCAAAAACGAATTCGTGTGACAACTTCCCAGCAGAATTTGGCATTATTTTCGCGTAAGCCGATCGAGTTTTTGCGCCGATTCATAACCGCAACAATGGGTCGGAAAGGGTATGGCCTCCCTATTTTAGGATGCACATGGCATAATATTCGTGGACTATCTGGAAAAAGGTAAAACCATAACCGGAGAATACTATTCATCATTATTGGACCGATTGAAAATCGAAATCGCCGAAAAACGACCCCATTTGAAGAAGACAAAACCGTTTTATCATCACGACAATGCGCCTGTTTATTCATGCTTAACTGCACAAGCATAATTCCATGAAATCGGCTTCGAATTGGTTCCTCAGCCACCGTATTCACCAGAGCTGGTCCCCAGCGACTATTAATTGTTCCCTAATCTGAAGAGATGACTCACCGCTAAGCGTTTTTACTGAAATGAGGAGCTCATAGCTGAAACTGAGGCGTATTTTGGAGACCTTCCGATCGAGTACTTTTCGGACGGTATCAAAAAGTTAGAAAATCGTTCGACTCGCTGTGTCGACCTAAAAGGAGAGTATGTTGAAAAATAAAACCGACTTTGGCCAAAAAAACGTCTCCGTGTTTCATTTTTCAGGGACTTATTAGACTGCCTAGTATTTTACCGAAAATTCTTTTATTTTGGTAGACAATTCATCTACTTGGTTGAGCAATCAACCCTGTCGTCCAAAGTAAAAAGATACAGACGTGCAATTTTTATGAAAAATGAGTTTTTGCGATCGTTGGATTTGTATGAGAAAGCTGAATCTGTGTTAATAAAATATATTAATTATTAATATTTATTGCAAAAAAACGATTGTTTGTTAATAAGGAAAGTCGAAAAAGTTAATAAATACAACAGAAAAATATACGCAAGTCACTTTGCGTGTCCTAAAAGATGTACAAGGCATGCAATATGTCATCAGTAAACACATGAAAAAGAACTTTGTGTCGAGAGGAGTTGCGCTAAGAGTCATCTAAGCCTACCGAACTGTGTCGACGAGTACCGGGTTGGTCCTGACGAGCGTTCCGCTAATAGACTCTATTGGCTAAGGGAGGGCAAGAAACCTTCCAGCTCCGTAAGAAGCTCTCATGAAACAACAGCGAGCAGGAATACACTCGCGCGCAGGTAGACGCCCGCATGAAGTCTAGAAGGCGACTCGTAATCAATGGCGCAGTGGGAAAAAAGCACCTTTTTGGACAAAAATCGACCGACAGTGCAATTCTTATCGGATTTTGATGTTTTTTTTTTCAGAAATGACCGTAAGGCTTCCAGTTATAACAAGTAACTGCGGATATTTCAATTCGATTTAACGTACATCTTTTATTGAACAACAAAGTTACAACTTTTTGTTGCTAAACTTTTCCGTGATATAATTTTTTCTAAGACTTTCAAATTCATTAAAAAAGGTTATAAATCAATTATATGATTAAATAATATTAAATAAGTAACTAAAAATAATTTCCAGTGGGTTAGAGTAACTACATAAATTGTTACTAATGTTATAAACAAATTAATTTACAAAAGTAATTTTTTCGTGATTCGCAATGATTAGCTAATTTTAACCCATAGCTTTTGCATAAAGTATCACAGATAATGATGTGCGCTTACAATAAGTTAGGAATAGATAATAATTGACAATTATTTAAACAAATTTTATAAATAAATTCACATTTTGACCATTTTTTCATGAATAGCTCTGATTTTTTTGCGGAATCAATGCAAAATGTCTTGCAAAAACTCTTTGCTGACATATTTTTAATAGTACCGAAACTGGTAATTCTATAAAAAAAATTTATGAACAAATGCACATTTTTACCATTTTTTTAATAGGCTAGATTTTTTGCAGAATGAACTGAAAATGTCTTGGCAAAGACTGCTTGCAAATAAATCTTTCTTGAAATAAAATAAAACAAATGAAACAAACAAAATTAGGAACGACTTGAAGTTGCTGCAGCTACAAATAAATTGTTTTTGGTATCAATTATACCTAAAAACAGCTGAATGTAGCAGGAGCAGCTTCAAGTTGTTTTTTTATTTGTTTTTCTGCATTTGCTTTATTTTGCTTCATGGAAGACGTTCACAAATAGATTGCGTGTCTCTAAAGAGATATTGAGGGAATCCTTCGAAGTATTTTTTAACATGGAATAAAGAATAAAAAATCAGCACTTATGTGACATCATTTAGAATAGCGATCCAAAATCAAAATGTAAGAAAGTAGATTTGATTTTGGATAATATTAATGCTACATCTTCTCTTGATGAAAGTCAGTTAATGGTTATAAGAAAAAAATTGGTTGACTCTCTTATGCCTTTGTATAATAGAAAATGAAAAACTGTCTGTAAGAAAAAAGCATTGTTTGTTCAAAATCATGCTGCATTCTTAGAAACAGAGTTCAAGGTACCTTTTTCTTGCCCACCTATCCAAACAAAAGGTTTAACTAATGTTTTAAAGAGAGGAAGACCACGATTATCATTTGAAGATGGATCCGAAAAGACGAAGAAAAGGCGCATCCAAGAACTTGCTTCAAATTATAGCAAGGAAGAATTATCTAAAGCACTTTCATTGATCAAAAATGAGTCCCATAGCGAATCTGGGACGCAGTTTCGTAAGGAAGATGATAACGAGAATAAATTGCTAGGAATCTTATCGATGTACGTGGATTTAGGTCTGTCGAAGAGGAAATACGAAAAGCTAACAAAGTACAATGAAGAAATAACTGGCAATGATTCATATCCGCCGTATTTAAAGATCTCCGAAGCGAAAAAAGCTTGTTATCCAGAAAAACGGTGAGCATAGAGAGACATCTAATTTAGTAGCAAGTGTCCATTTCATAAGTTTACTGGGTCATACAGTTAAGCGAATCTTGTTGCAAATGGGAAAAGATAATCTCGCTAATCTTATAACAGTGATTCTGAGAGTGAAGAAAACATCAGCTATCACAAGAGCCTTTTCACGGATAAATCTTTCTTTTTGATTTCCTTCGCCCCCCTTCAATTTAAAGCAAATAACGATATTATTTGGACGAACAGAACACCTTCATCTGTCAATTTCTGTAGGACAATTAAATTTAATTTCCTTAAAGAAACTGATTCTCTTGGAAAGAAAGAGTACAACTATCACATAAAGCTGCAGGAAAAAGTTCGTACCTATTCCATTGGTGTCAGTGGAATGAGTTTTGATATCAGCTTTGACTTAAAGTGTACGATGATTGATGGAAAGGTATGTAATATTCTAACTGGACAGAAAGCATCTACTCGCTGCAATATTTGTGAAGTTGGGTCAAAACATGTTAGCAACTTACCATATGTAGCTAAAATTCCATGCAATCAGGCACATTATAAATTTGGTCTCTCGACGTTGCATGTCTGGATTCGTGTTCTGGAATATTTGTTACATGTTTCCTATTATATGGATTTTAAAAAGTTTTCCGCAAAAAAAGGAAGAAAAGGAAATGAAAAAATCAAGAAAGGAACGTATTCAGATACAATTAAGATTCAAACTGGGTTTAACAGTTGACGTGGTAAAGCAGGGTTATGGAACAACAAATAACGGAAATTTTACCCGTTCCTTTTTGGGAAAAGCTAAATCGGTTGTTAAAATAACCGGTTTGGATCCAGATCTGATCACCAGATTCTTCGATATATTGCAAATTATAACGTGCGGAAGGATAGTTAATTGTGCAAAATTGAAGACTTACTGTTTGGAAACCGCTGATCTTTGCATAAATCTTTATCCTTGGTATAAAATGCCGCCATCACACATAAACTGCTTATTCACGGAAGTGATATAATTTAATCTTTTGAGCTACCAATTAGTTGGGTTTCAGAAGAGTCGCAAGAAGGAAACAATAAGATCTTTAGAAAAGTTAGAGCTAATAACAGCAGAATGTCTGAGAGACAAATAACGAATCTAGATGTTCTTCATTATCTTCTGCTCCATTCGGACCCTTTGATAAGCAGTTATAGCAAAGTAGAATCCAGGAAGATGAAAGCTCTGTCCGAAATGGCTGGAAGCATGACAATCTGTAAGGAGTGAGCTCGATTCTTACTTACTAAAGCATAAATGCCTATCTAAGAACGGCTCTTTTCAGGGCCACATGAGTAAAAAATGGCTGAAAGTATCATAATCTTCAATGAGTGAGCTCGATTATTACTTACTGAAACACGAATGCCTACCTGAAAACGGCCTTTTTCAGGTCTACATAAGTCAAAACTGGCTAAGAGTATCATAATCTCCAATAAGTGAGCTGGATTTTCACTCACTGAAGCACGAATGGCTATAAACAATATGACAGCAAGGATTCTTTCGCAAGACATTTCAAATTGATTCCGCAAAAAAAAAATGAAGCCTATACATGAAAAAATGGTTAAAATGTACATTGGTTTATAAAAATTGTTTAAATAATTGGCAATTATTATCTATTCTTAACTTATTGTAAGCGCACATGATTATCTGTGATACTTTATACAAAAGCTATGGGTTAAAATTAGCTAATCATTGCGAATCACGAAAAAATGACTTTTGTGAATTAATTTGTTTATAACATTATTAAACATTTTTTTAGTTACTCTAACATTGATTTATGACCTTTTTTAATGAATTTGAAAGTCTTAGAAAAAATGGTATCACGAAAAAGTTTAGCAACAAAAAGTTGTAACTTTGTTGTTGCATAAAAAAATTACGTTAAATCGAATTAAAATATCCGCAGTTACTTGTTATAACTGGAAGCCTTACGGTAATTTCTAAAAAAAAACATCAAAATCTGTTAAGAATTGCACTATCGGTTGATTTTTATCTAAAAAAGGTGCTTTTTTCCCACTGTGTGGCGCGGGGAGAACACTGGGAGATGGACACACGGTCTAATCCTAGATCTCTCCCCCTGATTAAAAAAGAAGCTCGGTGAAGTTGGCTTCTACCTGGCACAGGTGCGGACGGGTCATGATTACTTCCACGTGTACACGTGGAAGCAATCATGACACGGGACGCGGGCTTCCGGGGAACAGATGAAGGAAGAGTTAAATAAGCGACTAAGCGAATAAGCAGGATCCCACTGCTCGTGAAGTTTAAAGCCGAAAGGCAGTTGAGCGAGTAGTGTTATGGGTTCGAGAGAGGAAGTTTTTGTTTTTATTTGGTATGCCTAGAGGGTAGTTCTCAAGTGTTTGTTAATGATACTGTTGAGATGAGGATATGAAAAAGGTGTTTAGGAAAGTCTTTGTGGTAATTATTTATAATTTTAATCATTAGGGATTTTTTAGATGAAGGCAGCTGAGCAGGATTGGTTAAAGACGTCAAGGGTCTTTTTTGACTTTATTTTTTCTTTATCACTGTGGGGTAATGGGTATAGTTTAGAGTTTCTCGAGGGTGAAAAGTATGATTCTTTTTCATTTGGAGATTTTTCGGCAGTGTTTTGTGGACTTTGCAAAACCATTGACTTTTGATATATATTTCTTTAGTTTTGTTTAACATCCATATGTTTAGCTAGAGGTAGCTGTTAGTGTTATGCGTTGTTTTTGGACAATATAATTTGTTATTTTTAATGAGCTCAAAACTAGCTTAACCCAAAACTTAAGGGGGTGTCCTGCTTTAGAAGGTCCGAAAAATTGATTTTTCTATTGCCTCAATCGATAGATAAACTACCCAAGAATATATTCCCAAATTTATAGAAGCCAATTCTAAGTATTTTTGAAGATACAAAACCGAAAGCAGAGGAGGGTCGACCAAGTGTGCGTGTGCTTGGCCAGACTCAGGCCCGTGCGCCACCTCTCGATCTTCTGTTCCGAATTTCATACCTTAAAATATTCAAATTTTCCAGTGGTAATTATTTGTATGAAAACGACGACTAATAAATATTTAATTAAGAATTAATTTTCTTCGTTAAAAATTCAACTACTTGGTTGATAGCACAGGCCCACAAAAAAAAATTGTCTGCCCGAGACAAGTGACTAGGCTACCCTTATGGATTTTGAGCTCTTGAATCCGAATCTGGCCCCAGAATTTCACCTACACGTGTCAGTTTTCCCCTAGATGTAAAAAGTAGGGAAAACCTAGGTATTTTCTGTTCATACAGGCCATACAAAAAATTTGTCTGCACGAGACAACCGACTAGACGACCCTCATGGATTTTGAGTCACTGAATCGACATGTAGCCTCAGAATTTCTCGTACACGTCCCGGTTTCCCCTAGGCGCAGAAAATATAGAAAAACTTAGGGTAGGTTTTCACATTATTTTGATAATACAAGTGTAAGCGAAAATGAACACATCGATGTTATATTCTCATAAAAATGGTAAATGTTCGAAAATTTTAAGGGTCAAAGGACCCCGCACAATTTACTTCAAAATTTGGTCCCGGTCAAATTGGTTGAAATTGCAATATAATATAGTTCAAAGCCTGCTGATACAAAAATCCTAATGGGTACTAGTCTAAAAAATCAAAAGTTTTCGAGGTAGGTGGGGATGAACGCGAAAAATATGATCATAAGCGAATCTAATGTCCCCCTTGAAACTTGAAGATGAAGTGCAGATTTTTCAATAAACTGTGATCAGCAAAATCATTGACAATACTAAAAACACTGGTAAGACTAGTCCAGATACTAAGGGCAACAAAATGGCGCTGTCCTGACAATGTAAATACTGTTCGAAATATTAAATGTGAAAGACAGTTCAATCAATGTATACAAGACTGTAGATCAGTCCAATTATCGAAGGAAAAGCCAGTCCAGCTACTAAAGGCAATGTAATGGGACTGCCCTGGCAAACTGAAGATTTTTCAAAATAATCAAGGAAAAAGACATTCTAACTATAAATAAAACTATAAATCAGTCCAAACAACAAAGGCAAGTCATGTTATTATTCTAGTCGATTAAGACAGGACATGTTATTAGTCAAAAGACACTCACTCACATTGTCATTTGTTTCTGAATTTCATGCAGTTGTGAAACATAAGACGATCACTCACATTGCCATTTTTTTCTGAATTGCATGCAGTTATAAAACATAAAACGATCAATCATATTTTCATTTGTTTCTGAATTTCATGTAGTTATGCAACATAAGACGCTCACTCACATTGTCATTTGTTTCTGAATTTCATGCAGTTGTGAAACATAAGACCATCACTCATATTGCCATTTGTTTCTGTATTTCATGCAGTTGCGAAACATAAAAAGATCACGTATATTGTCATTTGTTTCTGAATTTCATGCACTTGTGAAACATAAGACGATCACTCGTATTTCATTCGTTTCTGAAGTTCATGCAGTTGTGAAAAATAATAAGATCACTCATATTGTCATTTGCTTCTAAAATTCGCTCCTTACAATTTTTCATCATTTGTATGTGATGCTCGATTAGAACCTCGCGCAATGGTGCGTATTTCTGAAGAACTCGATGCGAAAAAGTGTCAGATCGCAATTCTTCGTCGTGGTAATCTAAATCATCCTCCTCAAGAGATACAACATAATACTCGTATATGTGTAAATAGCAATCGAAGCATTAACGCGGAAATACGTAAAGTAGAACAAAATAAAGAATGTTTGAGAATAAATGTAATTAAGCACAACAGGCATGGTTCTTGCATATCTTGCAAACGGTTGGAAGTTTTTGTAAGACTTTGTATCGAGTGCCGGGTTAATATTTGTATTATAAAAAATATCTACGTCCCCTAATCAGCTTGCTACTTTTTTCAGCATTTAGACACTAAAGTCTTTATACTGCATATTTTATTGGACGGTTTACAATTCGTAAAACGGTCTTATCGTTTATTCGGTACAGAACTCCAAAATTTCTTGCAGAGTTTACGTCAATCATCCATAATTGATGACCCTGATTTTGACGATGAAGAAAGCTTTTCAGAATTTGGATTTAGAGCTATAAGTCCAATAACACGTGATCAGTTTAGAGAGCTGTACACATATTGTGATCCTGTGCCTAAACCTGGTGGTAACGTTCGTTATTTGAGAAAAAAGTATCTCCTAACATTTTTATGTAAAATGCATCAAAACTTATCCGATGATTTTTGAAAAGTCATTTTTTGATATAGTAGTAGGCAAGCTGTTAGTCTGACTATTGCTATCGTGCGAAGATCACTGGTGTCACGTTTTGTGTCTGAGAATATTGTATTAAACGCAATTACAAGAGCGTAATTCATAGAAAGACATATGGCAGATTTCGCAAATAGACTCTATAATCCTAACCTTAATGAACCTGTTGCAACTGCATACATCGATGGAACGTATGTATATCTGCATAAATCCAGTAATTTGATAACACTAAGACAGTCATACTCAATGCATAATGGACGTCATTTAATTAGGCCAGCCCTTGTTGTAGCTCTAGATGGATACATACTAGATATCCATGGCCCTTTTTTCGTACTCTAGGAATAATGATGCATGAAAGCTTGAAAACAAATTTCAAATGGATGCTGCAGGTCTTCGAGAATGGTTTCAAAATGAGGACATATTCATAGTAGATCGTGGCTACAGAGATGTTTTACCTTTTCTCGAAAAGTTGGGTATTGATCATAAATGCCCGCCCTTCTAAGCCAGGTCAACGGCAACTTGTTACTCAAACTGCAAATGACTCTAGAATAATTACAAAGAGAAGGTGGCTAGTACAGGGGCGCAAAGGTAATATAAAATCCGTTTTTAGATTCTTCAAAGGAATTGTTTCCATGAATCATGCCATCAACATCGGATTCTTTTACCGAATTGCCGACGCGATTCTCAATAAATATCGAAAGGCAATCGCTATGGAGGGAGCAACTGCTGAAGTAGCGGAAAGAATGTTAGAAAAGTCTCGTAAACCTAATGTTATTCAAGCTAGAGTTGAAATAGACAACCTTCAAACGAGAAACGCACGGTGGGTTCAATTAAACGTAAATCATGTACCCTACTTTCCAAGACTTGATTTCAATTATTTGATGAACCTTACAATGGGAATATATCAACTAAAGCTTGCACCTTTTTACATACAAGAAAAACTTCAAAGAGAACAGGCTGAACAGTTTCAAATAGACGAACTATTGGATGAACGTGGACTCATTAGAGTGTGCATGTATTCCCGATTCAGAAATGTTACCAAATACTAACTATGGATAGCATACATAAAGAAGACTTTACCAGGCAAGAGAATGAGGACTTTGCATCAGCCACAGCAAATCAAATATCCTACGACAGCATTGCTTGAAAATGTCATTGATGCAGGTCACAGATATTAATAAGCCATTAGCGAAGCCTGCTAGCATAAAAAGCCCAGCGTAGAGAAGCTTGTCTTAACCGACTGGACTAATAACATACTTGCATTTGTTTGGGACTGATTTATAGTCTTGTCTTAACCGGCAGAACTAATAACATGTCTTGCCTTTGATGGTTGGACTGATCTATGGTGTTGTCTTAATTATCTGAACTACAAAATATCTTTGGCAGTCTAGAATGTCTTTTGCCCTGATTATTTTGGAAAACCTTCACATTGCACTTCCATTACGTTGCCTCTAGTAGCTGGACTGGCTTTTCCTTTGATAATTGGACTGATCTACAGTTTTGTATTCATTGACTGAATTGTTTTCAACCTTTAAAATTTCGAACAGAATTTACATTTCCAGGACAGCGCCATGATTTAGCCTATTATTACCAGGACAGCGCCATTTTCTTGACCTTATTAGCTGGACTGGTCTTACGAGTGTTTCTAGTATTGTCAGTGATTGTGCTGATCACAGTTTATTGAAAAATCTGCACTTCATCTTCACGTTTCAAGCGGGACATTAGATTCGCCGGATTTAAATGTAAATTGTGCGGGGTCCTTCAGATTGAAAGTGCAAACTGCAAAGGAAATAGCATTTTTCTTTTGATTAGCTATATAAGTCAGTATAATATGAGCAAGACTTCCAATTTCCCTAGAATTATCCCAACTAAGGGAGACAGAAAGCACACAGGGGATTTTTTGTATATGAATTTGATCTTTACGAGTCTCAACACATAAGAATTGACAACCGTACGTTTATTTGTCCGTATGCTGACATTATAAAAATAATGTCTATATCTCTCGGTTTTCGCCTACTTTCTGCATCTAGGAAAAAATGAGACGTGTAGGAGAAATTATGAGGCCAGCTTTGGATTCAGCGACTCAAAATCTATAAAGGTAGCCTAGTCACTTGTTTCATACGAACATTTTGTTGGAATGACCTGTGTTAACAGAAAATACCCAGGCTTTTTCCCACTTTTTGCATCTAGGGGAAAACTGCGACATGCAGGAGAAATTCTGAGGCCAGATTCGGATTCAGCGGCTCAAAATTCATAAGGGTAGCCTAGTCACTTTTCTCGTGCAACCAACTTTTTTTTTGTGGACCTGTGTTATTATTTATTTCTAACTTTTTCTTAAAGAGAGGTATAAAACTCTAGTTTTTTTACAATTGGTTAACTCTGTCACTGATTACTGCCACCATATTATTTATCAGCTTCGTATTTGTTCATGTAATTGTTTTTCATTTAAACAATTTTATTCTGAAACAAATGTTTGGAATTGATCCTGTTCTTTAATTCATGAAGTAATTGTCCATTGCTAAGATTAAAATTTTTTGTTGAAACAATTATTTAATTGTTTTGACAAATTATTAAAGATTAATTGTACATTTGTATGGAAATTATATAAAATTTTTTAATGATTTTATAAATTTGGTTAACTAAGTCGCTTATTGTTAAATATTTCAATGTTATACAAAATCTTAAAACAATTAATATTTGTTAAAATTTTTTTATGTTGATCATAAGAATTGAAAAGATTTGATGAAAAAAACTTACTTTCAGTTATCAGAGGATAAATAATTAAATATTGATCAAAATATTGATTATATAATGAATTCGTTTAATTTTCACATATTTAACGATGAGCGTGACATTTAACCAAATTCAGGAAAAATCAGATAAGTTCCATTAAAATGTATAATTAATTTCCAATCAATTGTTCAAAAGATTGTATAATGGTTTTAACATAAAACGATGCTTTTGGTGATGACCTAACCTCAATAATACAGAAAAGGATCAATTTCAAACGTTTATTCAAGACATATTCAGTAATAATCAAAAGTTTAAGAAACAAGTCTTTCTATCAGTGCCTATTTGTGCGATTGAACGTAACAAAATATATTTGAATGAGATAGTAGGAAAACAAAACTATTCAAACAAAAGGAAATTGTTTAAACAATGAAAAATTATTGAAAACTTGTAAAAACTTTTCACTTGTCAATTAAAAATAATTTGTGGCGAAAAACGGAAAAACAAAGCCCATATTCGTCAATTATGCGTAAAATTGTCAATTGGTTCACCTTGGAGCAAATTTTTATTCTGAGCACCACACAAAGCTTACAATGGGTTTAGACTTACAGGAAATTCCGTAACGGCAGACAATACGCCTGTTGGGTAGCTATGACAGCGCCACCAATTTGAAACTATTGGTAAGAAGTTTGAATTTAATTTTAACAAGAAATCTTATAGTAAAGAACTAATTTTAGACCTTAGTATAATATTTCTGACTAAAATGAATTGATATTTACTACTCTCTTTTATTAACATTGCTCTAATAACCTTGATATACCTAATAATTCGCATGTCAGATGGCGCTGCTATTAATTTGAAAGAGATACCCTACAGGTGTATTAAAAGAAATATATTGTTTTTCAAAGGATTTAAGACAAGTATTTGACCGATTTGATGAAACATTTTTTGGATAAAGTCGGAAATACAATGAAACTCTTCCATAGCGCCGATTTTAGGACAGACAGTGAGTGGGAACTAATTTATTATGGCCCGCTTCGCCTTTGTTTGTTCACCCCTGAGTTCTCGCCTGAGTGACAACCGCAGACCCCGCGCAGCTCCTGTTGCACCTTTGTGCGACGCGGTGTTTATTCTCAGAAGAGCTATAGGAGGGAGGTCTATTGAAGGGTTTCACTGTATTTAAACTTTTAAAACAGATGACATTGTTTTTCAAGAATTTACCCAAACCCAATGTTTAAGTGTTGTAGTATCTACATTGATTTGTACATTTGAATTTTTTTATTTAATTCTTATAGATCTTTCCATTCTCTTTTAAAGTCCATCCGAAGATTTCAAAAACTTTAAAAATTGACGGCGATTTTTCTGAACATTTTCAAACTCAATTTTCTCAAAAATACCAGGGTTTATTTCCTCCTAATATTTTTTAAAGTTGGTAATATTGTGGCGAATCTATCTCATAAGATTTTATCTTGTGGCCGTGTCTAGGACTCAGCTGAAGATAAATACAGTTCACGTTCAACATTGAGTATTACATAAATCTCATTCCTGTCACTTATTGGTTATAATCTATATAACAGTTCGTTGATCAGTCTTGGAGAATTAATACCTTAATTAAAGTTACTCAGTCTGATAGCCGTTCCTAAATATGCTATCTAGTTTTTGGAGTGAACAAAACTAAGCAGATGAAATGCTTATTAGAATCTAAATAGTTAGTAGGAAAGACACAGTGGATATTAAGTATCATTGTTGTGATTTATACCTATTCTTTGTTGTGCAGTGATTATCTTACTCGGTCTGATCAATATTCCTAACTAATTTTTTTTTTGACTAATTTATTTTTTAAAAAAACTTTAAAAACCTTTCCACATTATAACACATAATTTATTCAACTAGTCTCTAGAACGATATTAATGTCATCAATATTCAATAGTTGAATGAAATCTGAGAAATTTAGTTTAATTACAACTGGGCTATCAAGATAGTTAGAATGGAAATGGGAGTAATTTGTGGATTGGAGACCAATTACAGCTAAGTAAGAAATAAAAGATTTTCATTTCTAGTCTCCCTCTATTATCCTTACAATCAGGTGATAAAGGTGTCCATCCTATCTAACTAAGCTTAGGACTGGGATTAAAAAAATCAATGGGACTACGTTTATGAACGGATAGTGGATCAGAATATTAGTCAGAAACATTGACCTCGAAATTGACAGTCGAATGGGACTGAGATTATCCGGCCATGAGGCCGAGAATTTTCTTATAATTCCTTAGTTGTTGGTTGCTGCTCATTTCTATGTGTAAAAGAAACGAGAATTTCTATTTTGCAAAAATTCCAACGATCCGATGAATTTAATTATTTGATTTAAGAAGGGGAAAAATCAATACTTTGCCCCTCCCTGGTCGATTGGGGGTGGACATTGTCCTCTGAAACCCCTAGGGCTCCGCCGCCTCTGTGTCAAAGGTTAGTCAAAATTAAGGCCCTTTAAACGGCTTTTAAATACACTACCGCCAAACCATTTCTAAACGGCTGAGTTGTTGAACGCCATATTTGTTCTTCTTGTTGTTGTTTTCTGTAATTGAAAGTCGAGAGTATTTTCTCGATCGAAACTGGCGCTCGGAGTACAATTAACGGGTCACGAGGGTATACGAAGTGCGAGTGGCAAGAGCGCAAGCGGGGGCCTCGAACGTATTCCCAAGTTACGCACCATTCATTATCAATTGGCGATTTACCAAAACCAATGTATTACGAACAAAAAAGTTTTGAACCGTGAAACGTAAAGATAAAATTTGTAAATTATCATTTTCAAACTTTTGAAGATGTGGAATTTGTAACGTTTACATTTTAAAGTTGTACAAATGTTCCACGTAGAGGCAAAAAATAATTCATGTGATAAGCAAACAAATAAAATTGGTATTCAGAAATTAGTGAACAAAAGTTAGATCTACGTTATTTGCCACATTTAAATACACTTAGCTTATATTTTTGCGAGAAGATAAAAACTAAATAAAATGGATGTTTGACGTCTGTGAATAATTTATTTGATGTTACTGTCTTTCTTTTGAATGACCTTTGGGTTTCATTGTTGACAGAATGGTTTTCACTTAATGCTTATTCTTCTTGAAATTTTCCCTCTGTTTTTAGTTTCAGGCCGTACTCTTCCATTGGAGTCGGTACTCAGGTAGTAGTGTAATGTCTCTTTGTGGATCAGGCACGGGCCCTTTTTCCTGAGAGTTCAATGTCAACCAAGGTTCGGGCGAGTGTAGTCATTCCGACTCTTGAACCAGTTTATGTAAATCAAGTGTGCTATTTGAGACCATTTAATTAGTATTTAATTTAAAGACAGTATTTCTTGTGACCATTCAGGTCTTTTAGCTCCATTCTTTAAATCTGTGTTTCCTTCTTTTTCGGCTGTTTTAAAAGACTTTCTCGACTGTATCGTCTTCTAGGGTGCGTTCCAGGCGACCACCCGGGTGAATTGGTGGTGGAAGTAAAGAAGTAGGCGGAGTTTACTAGGATTAAGTGGAAGGAGAACGGTAGAATGAACGGTTTCGAGTGTGCGTCAGGTGTATGTTTGGTGAAAGATAATTGAGGTTACGTTACATAAAAGTTTTAAAAATGCACTAAACTTTAGATTATGAAGAAAATAAACTTTATTCTGGTATTAAGCTTGCGTTTCCTGCAAAATTCACTGTTCACTCACTTCCACCTACCTACTTTCAGTGGGTGAAATAGTCACCCGTCGAATGAATACAACTCTTCACCCGATTGATCACTGAACGGTTCACCCGAGTGAAACCCAACACTCACCTGACGTCGCGGAACGGCTCCGAGTGCACCCGAGTGTACCCGGGTGGTCCCCTGGAACGCACCCCTGTTATTGTGAGGAGTGAAGAGTCTGATGACGTATTACTTCCGGTTGCGTCGGGATCGATAGTTCGGTGTACGATCGTGATGGTAGTTTCCGGAGGTTACATCTGCTCTAATTTTGCAAAACAACCAAAACATTTTGTTGGTACAAAGGCTCTATGTGATCGACTTCAACCGGATCGGACGTGACTCCGTCCCTGCCCAACACCAGTACGCGAGTAATTGAGTAACATAGTCTTCCAATTGAGGCACATACGCCAAAGTAGCGTTTCGAGAAAATTAAGGAGAAAGTTTTTGTTCTTCGATATGTACGTGAAAGTTTGTTTAATATATAAACTGTATTTTACAATAGGCATAGTACGAGTAACTTATCCTTTAAAGAATTCATACGCAAAATGATTACTTATTCATGTTAACTTTTTAATATTAAAGTTTAGAAAAATTTGCTTGTATGCCTTTTTTCCACAAATGGAATAATATCGTTAAAAAAGTTCATAAATAGATTTTTTTAGTTCTTGTATTTTTCAATTGCTAGGAAGATCTCGCTAATACTATTACTCACATTTAAAGCTTCTAGAACATTTTTTCCAACATTTTATGGCATTTTTCACAATATTGGTCATTTAATCATCTTTAAGTCTTCTGGTTCTTCCTCAGATGACATGATTTCGTCTTCATAAGCTTTATTAGTTTCTTTCATGAACACGGTGTAATGAAGTACGGCGTATTAGCTAGTTAATTCCACTAAACGCATTATACTCGTAGTATCAACAAGTCTACGACTGCAGTAAGACGAGGCGCGCTGGCCTTGTAATGTTTAGAACTCATGATAACATGCGAATTTTAAAATATCCTTTATATGATATATGTAAAAACCATACCCCCGTCGTTTAACGTAATTCATGGGAAAAGGCCGCATGGACCTATGTGCCATTCTACCATCCAAAGCTTCAATTTTTATTGAACAATATTTTGTCTTTATCTTCTCCTAAAAATATTAACTAATTGTATTTGAATGTGGAAAATAAAGTAGATCCAACTTTTGTTCACTAATTTCTGAATAAAAATTTTACTTTGTTTATTACATTAAATATTTTTTGTTTTGACGCTTATAACATTTGTACAACTTTAGAATGTAAATTTAAAAAATTTAACATCTTTAAAATTGTGAAAATGTTAAATTACAGGGTTCAAAACTTTGTTGATGCTAATACATTTCTCATGGTAAATCGTCAATTGATAATAAATAGTGATTTGGTGATTAACTTGGGAAGACATTGGAGCCCCCCCCCCCCCCATCTTGCCAGTCTTGCCCCTCGTCACTCATATACTTCCGTTTACTGTACTTCACTTGCTAGTTTCAAGCGAGAAAATACTCCGAACTTTTATTGCAAAAAACAACAACAAT
This sequence comes from Belonocnema kinseyi, assembly GCF_010883055.1. Taxonomy (NCBI): domain Eukaryota; kingdom Metazoa; phylum Arthropoda; class Insecta; order Hymenoptera; family Cynipidae; genus Belonocnema; species Belonocnema kinseyi. The sequence continues at coordinate 104,586,125 of NC_046663.1, read as the reverse complement.
ACAATTTTCAACCAAAACTAGCTAAACCGTTGAGGGGAGTGGAGAGCGGCCTGATCGAGAGGGTAAGAGAGGTGTAATTGGAGACTAGCAAGAGCGGAGGGAATCTCTGATGGTTTCTGGATGGATAGAGGGTTAAGGCAAGAGTGCCCGCTTAGTCCAAAGCTTTTTGCAATTTTAATCGCGGATATGGAAAGTAAGTTAGCGGCCGGAGTGGTAAGAGGACTTAGTGTATGAGGAGTCAGTATATGGTCACTCGCATATGCATATGACATAGTGCTGCGATCAAAGAGCGAAGAGGCTTTAAAGAAGATGATGAAAAGGTTGAGAAGATACTTGGACAGAAATAGGTTAGAGTTAAATGCGGACAAGTCAAAGGTGTCCAGTGAAGGAGGTGGGAGAGATAAGGGAGAGGAGTAGAAGTGGAAGGGAAAAGCGGTACAGAAGGCGAAAGAGATTGTGTACATTGGCTTCCTGTTTCGGAGGAATGGGGGAGTAGATGGTCATATAAAAGAGAGGGTGAGAAAGGAAAATGTGGTGATAAGGCAGTTGTGGGGGCTGAGGAAGAGGTTTTTTGCAGATAATTTTGTAAGGAGAATTAAATTGTTTGATTCGCTAGTGATGAGTGTCTTATTTCACGGAGTAGAGGTGTGAGGGGTGGAAGGTAAGTTAGAAGATAAATAAGATACAGGGGAGGTATGTAAAGTGGACACTGAGGTTGGCTAGGAATATTGTCAGGAGGGAGACAGAAGAACGAGTCTAGCGATTATAACGGAGAGTCGAGTCTGTAAATATGAGGAGAAATTTTTGGAAGAGGGGGGAAGTAAGTTGGTTAGGGAGTGTTTGTGGGAGAAGGAGAACAGACATAGGGTAGGAAGATGCAGGTGAAAAAGGGAAAGGTATTTTAGAATGAATGGATTGCAGATGGATGAAGTGAGAAGGATGCACGAGCAAGGAAGGAAAGTATATGAGTTGGTTCACAATAATCGCATGGAGAGAGAGAGAGAGAAGGCAGAAGGAGAGGAGACAATAAGATAGTCAAGGTTTAACGGGAACTATGTGTGGATTTTTCAAAGGGAAAGAGTGCAATATTTGTGTGCGAAAGGAGAGCAAGGAAGTCAGAAACTTATAGCGAGAATGAGATGCAGTTGCATGGAGGATTTTCGAGGTTCTGGCGTTCTAGAGAGAAGAGAATGCGTGCGAGGCGAGGCGAGGCGAAATGAGGAAAGCTAGAGTATAAAAGCGAGAGGATTCGATAAAAGGTGTGGATAGATGTTAATTTTGAAGAAGTAGTTGTAAGAAAATTCTGTAAAAAATGGAAGTGTAAGTCAATTTTTTCAGGTCAACAGGCTGAAAAATAAACGTTTATCTAGCTCTCTATCAAGCCATCTATGTATCTAACTAGCTAAATGGTTCGGTATAATTTCCTTTAGATTATATGGTTAAAATATGGTGTTCAAAAACTCAGCCGTTTCGAAATAGTTTGGTGGTAGCGAATTTGAGAGCCGATTGATGTGCTTTAAACACAAGTGGCCAGGATCCTCCTCAATTTCAAGCGAAAGATATTATACATATCCCTGCTTATTGCAACCAGATCCAAATTTGTAACACAAATATTTCACGCATTTGGTAATTTGGTTACCGAAAAAATCCTATATTAAATATTTTTAATGAGAGAGGTTCGTTAAGGGGTCCCTTTTAACAAATGAAAAGTGCTAGAACAGATCAATTGCCAAACCAGGTTTTTTTTAAATTCTCATCAGAGAAGGCATTAGATTTATGTACAATTTGACGCCTCCACTCCGCTTTTGTCAAATGTCCACGTTTTGAGACCTCCTGAATCCGAAAAACAGGTTTTTATTAATGTGTCTGTTTGTCTGTGTTCGTTAGCCAGCTGTGTTGGATAAAGATTCAATAAGTGAGCGCATTTGGAAAATTTTTGAGACCACTTTTCTGTGATTTAAAAAATTCTAATTACAGATATTTGCAGTATCAAAAAGACGAACTATTTATCCTGAAGAATGTTTTCGATTAAAGAAAATTACCCGAGTTACAGCATTTTCAAAATTCCAAAAAACGAACGAAAATGAACATTATAAGTGAAGCAATGCACTATATTATAAAAATTCAAATGCAAAAAAAACGTTGTATTTTCAACATCCTACAAGATTATTCTAATAACATTTTGAATTTTTCTTGGAAATCGAAAATTCAAATTTTTAGTCCATAAAGTAATAAACAATAAAAATTCCTTTTTGCGCTCAAACTGCAAGATAAACCAAAAGATGAATACACAAAAATTGTGCGCCCAAAAAATATCTACAAATTTGTTAGTGTAACTTTTTAAAAGGACGCGTTGTTTTTGTTTTATTAATAAAAAACTGCATGGAAAATAGAAAAATTAAATTTGTAGACAAAACATACAAGCTACGAAAAAAAACTGAGGAGACAAAATTTGTTCGTTCAAAAAAGAGCTACAAATTTGTTATTAGCCATTTTTTAATAATGTGTATGTGTTGTTTTAACCGTAAAAAATTACATTTACAAAAAAAAAAAAAAATTTTTGAAAAAATGATGCAAGGTGAACAGATAAATCAGAAAAATTGTGTATTCAAAAAAGATCTAAAAATTTTCAATAAAATTTTGTTATTAAAATACATTAAATTATTGTTTTTAAATAACTGTTTTAAAAAGCCAACAAACTACAATATCATTTTAACTAACAAAATGTATGGTGAAAAATTGTTTTTACATTCTCACCATAAAAGGTATTAGATTTGCGTAAAATTTTACCCCAACCTGTTTTTGTCAAATGCCCACGTTCTGAGACCTTCTGCGTGTATGTAGATTTTTAGTTTGTTAGCACAAAAACTTTCGAAAAAATTGAGCGTTTGTATGAGCCTTTGATATATTCTCTAACTGTCCTAAACTGAAGGTCAATTTCCTTATTCAGCCATTTTGGATAAAAAATTAAAAAGTTAGAGCATTTTCAAAATTGTAAAAACTATTTTTCCCAATATTTGAACATTCTGTGTACGGATACTCGTAGTACGCAAAAATATGAACAGCTTATGCCTATAACTTCTTTCGACAAAGATCAAAGAACCAAAGTTACAGCATTTCCAAATGCATTTCCAAGTACATGAAATGGCTTTTGGTCGATTTTGATTAAACTTCGTAAGATTGTAGTTCTCAATGCCTCGATCAAAAGTGCCATGGGGCACAAAGTCAGAAAATGGACAGTTTTCGAGTTATGGAGGCTTAAACATCCAACCCTTTTATAAAACATTGCCAAATATCTCGAAAACTGCAGCACTGCGAAAAAAATTTTCCCTATGAAAGTTATTGGGCTCTAACGAGGAAATGCAAAGAAAGTCATGGCCTTAAGATACAGGTCATTTTTAAAGGTCATTTACAAAATCGACCGAAAGCCATTTCATGTACATTTGCTGGGGGGTCCTTTTTTATTTTGTTATAAATTCAAATTTTGATCGCACAAAAAGTGATAAAAATAAAAAAACTCCATTTTTCGGTCAAACTATACAAGATATGAAAAAAGAAGGACAAAAAATTGTTCTTTTAAAAAAGATCCACAAATTTGTTATTATTAACTTTTTGATAGGGCGCGTAGTTTTTGTTTCATTCGTAAATAAGATTGCCAGAAATAAAAAAATTAGGTTTTTGCACAAACGACACAAGCTACGAACAAAAATGGATTGAAAATGGAGGGAGTCACTTGTCCTAGCATACGAAAAGCTGCGTATAAACAAGGATCTTGGTTAAATGCTTCTCACCCCCCCCCCCCTCTTCCTCTCTCTCTTTATAAATTAATTCAACAATATTCACTGGGATTTTTATTTTTTTCTCATCTTTTCGTGAAATTTGTTTAAAAGATTATTTTTCTAATATACAGTTCAACCTGGATTTAGTGTTTGGTGATGGATGAGAGGAGCTGCAGGAGGATGGACGGTGCTCACTCAGGCGTCACAAAATAGAGCGAGAGAGAACAAAGAGAGAGAGAGAGAAAACTGGATAGAGACAAAATCGTTCCGAGACTCTGGATTTAATGGCACGGTCAGTCCCAAAATTGACATTAAATCCAGCTTTGACTGAATTAACTTTTAATCTTCATTTTTTTATTTTTACATTTTCAACAAGGAAGGTATTAGATATGTGGGAAATTTGACCCCTCCCCACATTTTTTGTAAAATGTTCACGTTTTAGAACCCGCTGAATCCAAAAAACCGGTTTTTCAGGATTTTTTGTTTTCTAGCACGATAAATTTCGAAAAAATAACAGATTGGTTTGGCCTTTAGTAAACTCTTTTAGCGTCCTAAACTAAAGGTCAAGTTCGTTAACGAGCCATTTTGGATAAAAATTTAAAAAGTGAGCGCATTTTCAAAAATTTTGAGAACACTTTTCCAAGATTCAAAAATTGTTTTTACGTCGTTCATAATTTACAAAAAGGCTAACAAAATTTACCTTAATGACTTTTTTGGAAAAAAATACCAGAGTTCTAGCATTTATGAAATTCCAAAAAATACGAAAATGAACATTTAAAGCCAAACAACGCATGAATTGAAAAAAAGTCAAGAAAAAAAAATGAATAGACAAAAGTCGTCGTACCATGCTCGTCCCACAGTGATGAACAGTGGCTCAAGCATGGCTAATAGCCCCACTACCATGATTCGCCCACGGTCAAACGTGATTTACTTTGAATTCAACTTTGGCAAAATTTTCGATAAATGGACGCAAAAATCAAAAACAAAATCAAACAAAAATCTTCTGAAAAATGTAATAGATGATGTTGCCTTTTGAAAATTTCGTAAATTTCAATAAAACGAGTAAAAATCAAGTAAATAGAAATAAACTATGTCGATCTTTTAAGATTGACAAAATGCAATGAAAGTCATTTTTTTGTCATTCTCTTGTAAAATTAAGTGAAGTATGTCCATGCACAACCAATTTTGTAAATTTGAATTTTTTTCTGAATATTTTTCTTTCCTCCAAAAATTCTCTTGAAAAAGTGAAAAAATATAAGTAAATTTTGTACATCTTTAAGCATTTCCCTGCTCCCAATAAACGTAAATTTTTCCTTAAAAATTCTCTTTAAAAATCGACAAAAGTTGATTAAATTATGACTTTCTTAAAAAATTTCGCAAACTCCAATAAAAGAAAATATTTAACCACCATTCACTTCTAAAAAGTCAGGAAAATTGAGTAGATTGTGTCCTTCTTCAAAATTTTTTCCAAAGTTCAATTCAAATCAAATCTCCACTTTTTTAAATGTCCAGCCAAAATCACTAAATTTCGAAAAACAATGTGTACCTTTGCACCTAATTAATGTACGAAAAAGTGTTCTACACGTGTAAATTTTCTGTTATTACAAAAAGAACAATGTTCTACCTATATTAGATCCTAAGTTACGAACTCTCAAAGGTGACCATTTTTGCCTGTTTTTATGGGCAAAAAGTATTGTTTAGTTTTTCAAAATAAATCGTGTAAAGCTTGGTTTACGTTAATGATACCAGAGGATGAAATTGAGTATACAAAAATCTGATTATATCTAATAAAAAAGAAATCCTTTAGTTATATTATTTAGGGAATTGCAAGGTTTAAAAAATTCCATTTTTTGCATTTTTGACTAAAAATGGAAAAGTTGTATTTTTGGAAAATACCTTGTCCTCTATGAATCCCACTACAAAGTTCCTACAGATTAAATAAAAGTGGAATCAATTTAGCAACTGCAAAGTAAATATGCTTGTTTCTTTTAATTAACAAATTGATTCCAAACGAAAAACACATTTCGCCAACTTCGACCAGTGGCTTGGTCATCGAAAAAATATTAGTTGAAATAACTTATCGCCAGAAAGTTGTGTTTGCCGCTGCAGCTTTCTGACTTATGTAAGTAACAAATGCCGACAACCAGAGTATTGCAGCGGCAGCGTGCATTGATTTAAACTCTCTGCCATTTCCACAATTTTCCAATAATTTTATTCAAATTTTCAGGAAAACTTTCTCAAAGTCTCAAAGTCTCAAAGTAGTGAACAACTTCCTCGGGAACAACTTCCTCAACTAACGTTTTTTCGATGACCGTCCCACTGGTCGAAGTTGGCGAAACGTGGTTTTCGTTCGGAATTAATTTTTTATTAAACCAAAATAAATATATTACTTTTTCAACAAAATTACATTGCTTATAGTCATGGCTTATATATTGAAAATGTACCATATAAATTTCAAGAATTTTGATCAACAAACGGACAAATAATCGCGAGTTGTGTTTTATAAAACATCGATTTTTGATCGGAAAATGTTCTAAGTTTCTATAGTTTATCTTGAGTAATAATTTTCGAACGAAAAAATTTCATTAGAAAACTTTCCGTGCAGCTGAGTTGTGGTCCGCCGTCAATTTTCAGAAAAACGATAATCCGAGTTGCGGCCCGTGGTCGATGTAAGAGACCCGGGCCCCTACATTCATCCTTTCCCTCTCTATTCAACCCTCGCGGCTTTTACTGTATAAGTCAAGTTTTTATGATGGCTCGTTTAGAAATTATAGGGAAATATGCATTGTGAGTAACAATTATAAAGAAGTGATAATTAAGTGGGACGATGGTCGTGGGGGCTAAAGCTTAGGCTTTAGATCCACTCTGTCGGATTGCGGGTTCGAATCCCACCTCGCACTCCGGAAGTTCTTCGGCGGCCCATGCGGTTAACACTAGCTTAGCAAGGAAGTTGTTCATCTCCGGAGAGTCGTGGGACCGGTACCTCTAGAGGAAAAGGTTCTCCAAGTCTTAAAGCTGTTGCTCTTGGTGGTTTGCAATCTACCTTAACCCTTAAACGGCCAAAACGCCACTACCGGGACACTGCTTTTCAACGGCCAATAACTAAGACTATTCGACACTAGAAAAAATTGAGACACATATATTTTTATTGCTTAAGATCTCCTCTTTCCGACGGTGTCAATGAAATTCCTCAAAAAATTTATTTATTATCCCAAAATGCAGTTTAAACAAAAAAAACAAAAAAACGTGATTTTTCGTGCCTATTTTTTTTGTGAACGATTTTCCAAAGCTTTTCGAGTCTCTAATTAACCTGGAATCTCACTAACCGGTGGAATGAATGTCTAAATTTTGAGAATCCATGGTTCAAAGATCGATTTTTCGTTTTAGTATTTTCAAAATGGCGTCTTAACGGCAAAATTTTTGTGAAAAAATTCATGAATTTTTTTACAATAAACGATGCGCTTTTCGGAAAAATCATCAGGAATAAAAAGTTCTTGTAATCAGCCAAGGAATACGCCTGAATTTTTTCGAA
>NC_046663.1:104557600-104578714 GCF_010883055.1 Belonocnema kinseyi | reverse complement strand
GGGGGGGGGGGGTAAAGGAATAGGGAAGAAAGTGCAAGAAAAATGTAAACCCTTAGGGAACACATTAGAAGCTTCCATTCCAAGAAGTGATAATTACAATACTAATAATAATATAATATATAATAAAATATACCTTATTGAGCTAGAAAATCCGTCGCCAATTCTATAAATACTTTACTAAAAATCAACACAAATTTAATAACTGCCGCCAACTTGGTACCAAACGAAACCGACATCCTTTTATACTTGATTTTGGAAACACTTTACGTAATAGAATAATATATAATAATAATTTTAGGTTCAAAAGTTTTGAGAACATAATAATATTACTTGCTTTGTCATTCACGAGTCAAAAGTTTTCGTTTTTATGTATTTCAATTTTAATGCTGTTTAGTGAATCCTGAACGTCTGATTTATTTCGCGGTGGAGTCGGAACGAAAGTTCTTCGCGCATGATAGATATTTTGGCGGATGCACGTAACATCGTCGACAGTTAAAGTTTCGTCATTATTTTTCAATTCTCTATGCAAAAATTTTGAAGGATTTTCAGAAATGTCATTTGCTGATTTACGTTAAATAGAATTGCTTAATTTTTTTGTTGAGTATGTTTAGTATTTTTCTCAAAAACTTCTTTACTCGTGTTAATTTTAATAAAAGCTTTACATGACTTTTTAGCGCAAGAGCAACGTTGAACATCGTCCTTCAACAATTTGTGGAAACGAAATTTATATCCGTCTAGGATAAATAAATCTTTTCCTTTATCGCTCACCATTTTTTTTTATTTTTATATATGCGTTGTGGCAGATCGCACGGAGAAACAAGGCACAAAACCCCCAACCCTTACTCTATTACTGAGCTAATTCATTTGGCAGTGAAGAGGGGGAAGAAACGTCAGGATGAAGCTGAACTAGGACAAAAGTGATCGCGGGCCGCGATTCGGATATTTTCTTGACCACGGGCCGCAACTCGGTAACGGTCAAAAATTTATCGGCCACGTCAAGCTGAATACGCAGGTATATTTTGTTTTACGCTTTGGTTACTTTTTAGATTCTCATCCATAACGAGAAGGCATTCGTTTTATGTGAAAACTGACTTTCGCGGATTTCATCAAATGTCGACGTTTTGAGGCCTACTGAGTCAGGAAAAATAGTTTTTACAGCAGTGTCTGTCTGTCTGCCGTCCTCTATGGTGTTGTCGCTGTCCTCTGTATGCCGGATAACTTTCAAAAGACTTATCGGATTGGATTGTACTTTGTCACATAGTTTGAGGAACCAAAAAGAAAGATCGAGTTCGTTAACCAACCATTTTTTATTCAAATTAAAAAAGTCACAGCATTTGAACATTTTTGAAACCACTTTTTTTCAAGATACGAAAAAGGGTAGATCAACAAAAATTGTGAACCTAAAAAAGAGCTACCAATTTGCACGAATTACTTTTTTATTGAATAAGTAGTTTTTTTATTTGTAAACAACAATATAAAAAAAATTATATATAAACGATACAAGCTACAAAGATAAATAAGACCAAATTTATTCAACCAAAAAAGATTTACAAATTATTTACGAATATTTGTTTGATAGGAGGCGTAGTTTTTCTTTTAATCGTAAAAAACAAGATTCAAAATAAAAAAATTATAAAATAAAGGCTATAAGAATAAGTATGTCTCAATTGTCATGCATATTATGAATTTCAATGACATGCATTTATTGAAATGATACATCTTTCAGCGCAGCTAAAAATAAAATTTAATGCAAAATAATAATAAAAATATTAAAGTAATCATGGTAAATACAAGTTGTACTTTACTTTAAATATCTGAATAAGCAATAACAACTACAACATAGCATTTCGCGATCCGTTGAACTTTTATTTTAAAAGGTCTGTGCACGAATGTGGGAGAAATGCAAAGACCGAGAACTCACAACCACAAAATTATAGTGGCGCATGTTTTGAGTTTTAATTTTAAAAGGTCTGCGCAAGAATGTGGAGAAAATACAAAGACCGAGCGCTTAGTGCGAGGTAAATACATAATTGAGTGCGAAGCGCGAGACAAATGCATTATAGAGCACGAAGCGCCAGAACCAACAGTCGTGCGCCCCGCGCACGCTCAAACTCGTGAGCGAAGAGAGCCGCGCACGATGAGAATTTTCCCACGCGGCGGGCAGATATTTTTTTTATCTATAGATTGTTCTGAGTGGACAATACTTTTAGACGGTTTCGAGCGCTTAACAAGTTGTTACATCCGTCACCTCAATTGATTTGAAATGTCTAATGCTGTGGTCACAAAAACACTCAAAATTTACTCAACAGTAGTTATGACAAGTTTTTTTATAAAAAATTAATAATAAAAATATTTTTTTATTGATAAAAAAAACATATTACACATTTTCAATCAATTACAATCGATTTTTTGAGACAAAACTACTAAAAAATGGCCAAAAAGTAATCATAAGTGGTAATAGCAAGATTTTGTTAGGAATAATGATTTATTTATCGATGGCAATACTTTAATTTATTTTGTAGGAACTTCGTCGTGGAATTCACAGAAAGCAATATATTTTCCAGAAGCACAACTTCTCCGTTTTTAGTCAAAAATGATTTAAAAAATTGGAATCTTTGTAGCCTTACATTTACCAAAATAATAAGATAAAAGACTTTATTTTTTCAGATGTATGCAGATTTTTATATGCTCCATTTCATCTTCTATCATCATTAACGCAAACTAAACTTTACATGATTTATTTAAAAAAAAAAACTAAACTCCACTTCTTTGCCTGTAAAAATAGGAAAAAATGGTCAATTTTAGGTAAGACATTGTTCTTTTTTTGCAATCACAGCAAATTGAGTCTACTTCCAATTACATGTCAATAACTTTTCCGTAAAGTAATTAGGTGCAAAGGTATAATTAGGTGCAAAGGTACATATTATTTTTTTGAAACCTAGTGGGTTTTCGTTGCTCTCTAAATATGAATCAGTGAAAAACTCACTGATTGAAATAGTAGTAAGACATTTCACTGATTAATCAGTGATTGCGGAATTATTTACTGATCAGTTCAATAATACCTGAGTAAATCATGTAAAGCATAAACTCTACATTTTTAAGTTAAGCGTTGTTGTTCGTCTTTTACTTAAGTAGCAAGAAGAATTCCTTAATGAAATAAATTTTTTAATTTTCGGACTATAAGTCTGCTGAATTAACTGCGGAATAAATATACTCTGACTCGTATAGGAAGTACTTACTTAACGGCTATGTACATAGCAGTTCAATCTTGAAATTAAAGTTATATGTGAGGTTGTAATACAATATTTAATAATAATAATATATAATTACATATATTTTTAATAGATACCTGTAACTCACAATGTATAAAAAATATATTATAGAATGAAAATCTTACGTGCGTCATCATCTTGTTCTTCTATCTTTTGCAGCTACAGGTCGCAATGTAATTTTAAATAGTTAGTCTGAAACAAAAATGTAGAGTATAAATATTAGGTGTTAATAAAGGTCATAGAATATAGATAATTGTTATCTCGCTGTACCTTTTTAACAGATAAAAGTGAACCAAGTTTACTTGGCATTTAGATAACGTCACTAGCAGCGTACATACTCGTATCACAACATTTTGGCTATTCGTACTGAAATTTTGGTACCAATAGCTCTCTTTTCCCGATCCCAGTACTGGTATCCAAAAAATCCGGCTATATCAATATTTTTGTGTAAGCTTTTATTATGTTTTTTTTTTCATTCCTCTCTTCCAAGTAAGCTTTGATTTAAACTATGAACTATATTTCTATAATTAATTAATTGTATGAATTAACTTTTCTGTCTACAACAGACAGATTTTAGAAGAGGTATAATTTCCAAGGTTTAATTTAATGTGAGATTTGCAACTTGAGACCTTTAGAATGGTGACGACATGGTCTTCATTCTATAATTATGATTCAAATATTCGATAATGTTTGTGCCACGCAATTTCAGGAAAATTTCAGAATTGGTCAATAATTTAAAAATTCAACGAAAACGAATAAACTTATTCAATTACTCATTTTAAAATCTCATTGGACTTATTTTCCGACTTCTTTTATGATTTAAATTTGTGTAATGTTATGTAATATCAACAAAAATAAAAATGCACTTTAGTGTACAAGTAAAAACAAACTAATGTGATAGGACGGATATAGTTTTGTTTTGAGTTGTAAGGCACCATTGCCAACGACGACATCGGACATAAAATTGAAATATTGAAATGATTTTACGAGAAGCCCATACAACTTATTTACGATCTATGCTAGTAAAATTTTTAACAATTACATAAAATATCGAAAATCCCGAGTGGTCATTTAATAATAAAAGAGAGACAACTGGAACAGTTTTATATCATGAGGGGGCACCTTTTTTCCCTCCTCACTTTTGAATGATGTTTTATCATTTTAAATGTATATAATTCAATTCCATAGAATCGAAATCAGGTTTTGCTTTAAATATACAAACATGTCTTTATATAATTAATTTTTTTAAATCTTAATCATTTATAAAAATTATTCCACTTCTGTTAAAAATTACCAAGCGACGCAATTTGTTTTGTTTACTCATGATAACGCTTGAATCACTGAAGATCTGACGCAGTTGCAGAAAAATCGTAATTTATCAACTATGCCCCTTATTGTTATATCATTGTTTATTTGTATTTTATAGCCAGAAGATAAAAATATATTGCAATTTTCAACTGCTAGCCTTGCCTTAAATGTATTTTTTATTTTACTTTCACTCAATGGCACGATAATCCCTTGCGGAAAGATCATCATATGAATGGTCGGGAATCATAAGGGGCTATTGCTCATTCGAAAAAGTTTTCAGGAGAACGGAAAAACTTTAGCATTTTTTCTTTCCGTTTAATTTTTTGTTAGCGTTAACAATACTGCTTTTAAAACTCTCGGTAATGATAACCTCAGTGTAATTCTTGAATATTTTCAATACAGTGAAACTCTGAGACTAGGATGATTTTGGGGCTGACCTTGGTGAGGAATTACCCAGATAGAGGGCCGTTTCGTAGAAAACGTTTTTGTTTGTTCATGTCTGAGCGACCGCCACTCACCCCGCGTAGCTTCTTTTACTCCTACTTGCGGCGCGGCGTCAATGCTCGGAAAAACTCTATCAGGATGCAATATCTCTAGGTTTCACTATAATTAATTATGTACAAACGAAAAAAACGAGGAATATACACGCATGTTACTTTTTGACGAACAGCTGGTTCTTGTATGTAGTTTTTAATGTCAAATAAGCCCAAAAACGTGTGCGTAGTATACATATCTAGCATACATTTAAAACCGACAAGTAGCACCACAGACTAGTATTCTTTTGTTGAAACCTCGCGGAACTTACAAGAAATTATGAATCTCCATAAGACTCTGTACTGGGTTAGCCCCTTATGTTCACCGAGTACTTCTTGGGATAGCCTCTTGAGGAACTTTGTTATTTCATTAAAAATAGTCAAATTACATTTGTTTACTTTCTAAAAAAAAGCAAGACATGTAGGACAGATTAGACAAAAAAATTTTGGCGGGTTAGCCCCTCATGGTTCCCGACCATTCATATCATGATTTCTCTATGACAAAATGAACATATCATAATTCATTTTATAATTATCACTGTCATTTATTCGTAATATTTTTGTATGATATAATGAATTGCCCTCTAGGGACGAGAATGCCACTGAGTGAAAGTAAACTAAAAAGGATATTTAAGGCAAGACTACCATTTAAAAATGTTAAGGCCTATTAATTCCTGGTTACAGCTTATTCTTAATTTATTTTATTTAAAAAAGTAAAAATTTAATTTCTTTCTTTAAAAGTAATAGTCTTATATCGAGAGAAATGAAACTTTTACAGATTCTCTACATTCATGCAAATTTCTGAATTTATTAAACGCTCCAAGCTCGATAAAATCTTGGAACATGCTGGCTTTCCTAAATTCTTTTAATATTATGCATTCCTGAAATTCTTTGAGATCTGTGAATTACTTTAATTAATAAAAGCGTTAAAATACCTGGAATTTCCCGATGTGCTTGAACTTATCTGGAATCCAGGAATTACATGAATATTCAGAATTCTGTGAAATTGTTGAATGTTCTGAATTCCTGAAATTCCTAGAATTCTCTAAATTCCCTGAACTCTTTTGATTCCTTCAATTGCATGAATTTATTGAATTACTTTAAAGCTATAAAATTCCTGAAATTTTATGAATTTCTTCAACACTATGAATGGCGTGAATTCTCTCAATTCGAGAAATTCTCTGAAGATCCTTAAAATCCTTGAATTTCCTGAATGTACTAAATTCCCCTAATTCCTTCAATGTTCTGAATTCTTGGAATATTTTTAATTACCTGCATAACTTGAATATTCTGAATTCTATAAATTTTTAAAAATCTGTGAATTCCATGAAATATTTTTAACCGATGATTTCTCTCAATTTCTTAAAATACTTTAATATTCTGAATTTCATAAATTATTAAAAATATTCTGAATTCTCTTAAATTCTCGAATTCCGTGAATGCATTAATATCCTTGAATTCTATCAAATTTCTAAAATCTTCGATATTTGTTTAAACAATTGAAAACTGTTAAAAAAGTCATGGTAAATATTTAACTTGTCCATTAGTAATCATTTGTATGCAAAAAAGACGGAAATTGGTAAAAAGTAACAATAATACGTAAAAATGTAGTTTTTTTATTTTTGGGTCATATTTAGGGCGCTGCGAGGAGAGTTTTCGATAAAGTAGGCGATAAAAATGAAAAATCACGGTAAGACCAAACTTCAGCCTTCATTGAATTGCATTAAGAAAAAGGAAAAATAATTAAAAACTTGATTCAGTTTGCAAATAAAAAAGAAAAGATATATGTAAAAATAAAAGTAACTATTAATAATTATTTAAAAAAAGAAAAAGTTATGAAAATATGTAGTCTTATATGAATAAATATTAATTTTTAGATACATTTTGAAAGCAGTTTCAACTTTATATTTTTATGATTTATTTTGCTCATATTGATTTTATTATTGGTTGAAGTTAAAAAAATTATTTATTGTTAAAATTATTAATGTAGCTAATGAAAAAATTAATAATATTAAATACCTCAATGACAAATATATTTAAAAGATATACATGATTAGAAGAATTAATAAAAAATATATGCCGTATATCAAATATAAATATAATAATAATTAAAATATCTAAGATTACATCTTAAGTTACACATTAAAGAATCTTTGTACCTTTAAAATCTTAACAATTTCAAGTTTTGAAGAAAATATTTTTTTAAAGTAATAATAATTGTAATTAAAATGTTTGAGGGAATAATTTGGTAAATGTCAAAGAAAAGACTAATAAATGAGAAAATGGATTTAATATTATTTAATATAATGTATATATTTATTTAAATTGAACCAAACATATTGCAAACTTCATTTCTAAAATAAACAGACTATAAACTATTAAACTCTATAAACAAACGTACCGTACTCATGACGCGCAGTAGGAGGAAATTCACTTTTTTCGTTCAGCTTGACGCTCCGAACTTTTGTCTCCTCTATTTGTTTATTGATAATTTTTTTTAACACACGCACGAAAAGTTCGATTTTCGAGGCATCTATTGCGTGCGGGAAATGACGAATTCCGAAACCGTGGTAAAAAGCAGTTAGAAAAAGAGTTTTTCCAGCTGCTGCACTTGAGCTCTTTGAGTAAGATTACTTTTTCTTTCTGTTGCGCTTGTGCATTTCGAGTCAGAATTAGTTTCCAGAACTGTCGGAATCATAACTTCACTTCATTATGATTTGACTGATAAAAGACCGATAAATTACCGAAAATTTCTGAAAATTTTGGAAACATTTAGATATCTGAAATTATCGGTAATTTGCCCATTTTTCATAAATTTCTGAAAATTTTGGAAATTTGGCCAATTTTTCATAAATTTGAGAAAATTTAGCAAAATATCCATAAATTTTTAGACATTTTTAAACTTCTTCCAAAAAGCTTCAGATTCACTAAATTTCTATAAAGATTCGGTAATTTACAAATTTACCAAAAATGTTCAGAATTTTTAGGTAATTTATGTAATTTTACCATAAAATTCCAAAAAATACTATAATTGTTAAAAAAATTGGTTTTTATTGTTTCTCAAATCGAAAATTTCCCGCATTTGTTAGAAAAAATATCGTGTGCTACAACAGTTTCACACTCTTGTGGAACTGCCTACTTTCCACACTTGTAGTACAATATACTATTCTACTCAAAGTATGGAAAAACTGAAATTTTGTACATAACAATTTTTTACGCTTAAATAATTGACCAGGAAAACTTTCTGTTGTCTTAAATTAATGTTTAGGGACTCATAAAATACAAATAATTTGTTTATTCTATCATTTATTTGTTGCAAACAAATTTGATAAACAAATCAACAACTAGGCTTATTATCAGTAAAAAATTTTTGTTGCTAAAAGTGCTTCACATTAATGTAGGAATTACATTTAATAACAAAAATAATTTGAAAGTTTATAATAACTATCGTTATAAATAATTCTTGTGGCAAAATATTAGAATTTGAGATTTTTCAAATTATTATTTCTTTCAATCGCCAAAACTACTTGAGGTATTCCTTAAAACAATAAATGTTTAATAATATTTAAGAAAATATGACAATTTAAATTTTTGTGAACACATTAGATAAACAAATTCAAAATTTTGGTCTTTTCGCACAGAAATTTTTTTTACATTGGAAATGTTTTAAGCTGTTAGACGAATAACTGCTAGTCATAAAAATATTTGAGAAGTTAACAATAACTATTGTTATAAATAATTCTTGTGACAAAATATTTAATTGTAAGGTTTTATCCAAATTTTTATTTTCTTTAATCGCTACAATGGCTACGGATATCCCTAAAAAAATGTATCTTTGATCATATTTAGTGGAATATAATAACTTGCATGTTTATAAACAATTTACCTAAAAAATTTCCCAATGTTGGCAGTTTCACTTGGAAAAAGTCGAGTTTTCAATCGTAATAGATTGAAAATGAATCATAACACTGCACGCTAAGATTCACTCAATACAAAATCTTTTGACAATAGCCCACTGACTTGGCCATCAAAAAAAATTTAAATTTGATAAAACCTTAAGTTTAAATATTTTGTCCCAAGAATTTTTGATAACAGTGGTTATTGTTAACTTTTCTAATATTTTTGTGACTAGCAAAAATTTGTCTAATAGTTTTAAACATTTCAAGTGCAAAAAAATTTTCAATGCGAAAGGGCCAACATTTTTAATTTATTTATCTAATTTGTTTAGAAAAATTTAAATTGTTATATTTTCTCAAATATTATTGAATATTTATTATTTTAAGGAATACCTAAAGTTGTTGTGGCCATTGAAGGAAATTATAATTTGAAAAATCTCCAATTCTAATATTTTGCCATAAAAATTGTTTATCACAGTGGTGATTATAAACTAGAGATAGTGCGCATCTTTAAACTATTTCGAGAAGAGGGAACGTTTCGTCGGCTCTTTTTATTATATGAGACCGAACGCGCGCTATCGCGGGCGCATGTACTATTCTTTTTTAAAGTATTATATTTTAGCATATTTTATGTATTTCTTTACTATCAGATGTACGTAGTTTAAGTTTATCCTATATTTTTCTCCAAGAATATATGAATTTGTTTTTGTTGACTTTGCAACATCCAATTTATAATGAAACTTAGTTTATTTTTAATATTATTTTTAATTATTTAAAAATACAAAATTATTTGAATATTTCTGTATACACATAATTATTTATAATATTATTTTATTATTTATTTATTTATTTTTATTATTATCTAAACCGATAGTATCAAAAGTTTGTCCTTCACAATACAATGTAATACGATGTATCAAGACGATGCCCCTTGCCTTATCATCTGTTAAAATGCGACATCGTAGAAGATTATTTGCAAGTTCGATTATTTTCAAACGTGTACTATTTCATATACCTTCGTTAATAAAAATATTATGAATTAGCATAACAATAAAATTGTTTCTGGATCGTAATTCATGAGGAGGAAGGGTCAGTGGATTCAATGTGTTTAAGTATTCTCGGAGTATTACATCATTTATATCTCCATTATCAGAATTTTCAACACTAGCTACACCTGTATAAATTCGTTCTGTGGTTTTGTCCAATAGCTCCACGACTCCGTAATTTATTTCTTCAACATCAACATTTCGTGCTGATAATACAGCAGTCTTTGCTAGATCTCCAAATCTTCGATCCTTAATAAGTTTATTAAACATTGTCTGTACTATATCATCGGTTCTATTAGCTACACTTTTTTCTGGGGCTATTAAGTAATTCTTATTGTCATTTTAAGTACCATCTCCACAGACAATAAATACTTTTTGAATTCTGCTTCTTGTGGTAAAGTACTCATATTTATAATGTTCAATCTACTAATTCCAAAGCATACCTTGGCGCCATTAGAACTTAGTCCCAATTAAAAATATCTACTTCTCGCAAGTATTGGGCATATTTAGATTGAGTTTTTACACGGGAGACGGATTTTGTAAAAATTTTGTAAAAATAAATATACAGGTAGACTTTCTAGATTAATCCTCTCTTTCTATGCTCTATTATTATAATTCTGACGGCCGTATAGTTAGCTCGATACCATGTACAAAGTCTAAATTCGAACGGACCTCTTTTTCAAACGTTTGGAGATAGAAAGAGAGGTCCGTTCGATTTTCGACTTCGAAACAGGATCGGCGCCACACTGCAGTAACTATTTGTCGTTGGAATAGCACGTCACTTACCAACCCTGAACATACATGTCGGCCTCGGTGACATAAACAATTGACCTATTATAATATAATAAAAACATTAGAAAAATGTACAACGACAATAAAAAACATCAAAAAGATGTACAACAATCAAATTATTATGTTTTTATCAATTAATTACTTGGATAATTGATAATTTTGTACAATGTCGATTTTCAAAGTTCCCGCTTACTGTGTCTACATTCAAACCAAAATCAGAATCCAATCAGGAATCAGGAAAGGGCGTTACGACTTTCGATATATTTCGAGTTCGACTCATTCATCTTCTTTTTATGATAGGATCGATGATTATCCTCAACTTTATAATAAACGCTATACGCTTGCTTTCATTTGTGGGTTATCCTATAAACATCTAATATTTAATCATTCGTTTTATAGTCGATTTTCAAATTGTATATTTTAACCAAGTAATCAGTAGTCTTTTACTATCAAATTATTAAATTTATGCTAATCTTTATTGGATCATTTTTCTGTATTCGAATTAAGAGAATGTTACTAGTAATTAAAGAATTTGACTAATTTAGATTTATGGAGAATCCTGTTGAATAAAACAAGAATCCAACGACCAAACTTGCACCACAACGAACAAATGAAAACCAAAAATCCTATTGTAATCTGAAAAAAAAAACAAAAAAAAATAAAATTTTCGGACAAAAATAAAAAAGAGGAAAGAAAAAAAAATTTTATTTTTTTATTTTTATTTTATTGTAATTTGATGATAACAAAAATAAAAAAGACGAAAGGAGGAAAAAGAGAAGGAAGGGGATGTGGTTGGCTGCCTTCTCATTTTTCTTTCCTCTTTTTTATTTTTTTCCGAAAATTTTATTTAATTTTTTTGTTTTTTTTCAGATTACAGTAGGATTTTTGATTTTCGTTTATTCGTTGTGGTCCAAATTTAATCGTTGGATTCTTGTTTTATTTAACAGGGATTTGCATCAATTTGATTATTGGACGTTAAATGGGGTTTTTAATTTGGATTTTGGTCTGATTTAAATTTTGAAAATTTTAATTTATATTTACAAAGTTGGAATTATGTGAAAGTTTTTCTGAAGGCGAGATTGATTGAAGACGCAAGTGATAAAGGCACCCTTGTTTGCAGTTATATTAGCCGAATATTAACGTCTTTGGATGAAAGACCTAACTACCTTTTTTCCACTTTAGCTCTCCTATCTTTTCCTCTGTAAATCCTATTTTCGTAACGTCTACTAATTGTCATTATCGCAAGCCCGATCAATCAGTAATGCAAGAAGATTATTCTTGGTAAATATGTTCGACAAAGTTTCAAAAAATTCTATTTCTCCAAGAAAATAATGACTCATTAATGCTTCTTTAGTATCTTACCATTCCTCAGGTGCGAAATTCGATCGGATGCCAGAGCTTAACCATCGGCCTAAGGTGGGCCCTGTTATGGTAACTGATCTACAGTATCCAGGGTTGGGCCGACTAAGATGTTTTCAAGCTGTCATGGTATAACCGACATTCACGACGGACGTCGGCAGCGAGCGAAACGCCAACCGTCAGCCCAATTCTGGCCTAACTATGGTACGACAATCGGATGAATTGTGGCAGATTGGTCGTTACGACCACAATAATGCGGTCGTTCCGACTATGGATACTACAGTCGGATTGACATAAGTCACCTTGATGCACACGATGGTGGGTCAAACATTGGCCCGAGTATGAGTATACCGTCGGATAAACTTTAATTAATTGTTACAAAAAGACCCTGAAACTGTAGTCGGCCCGACTGTGGTCAAGAGTTGGCCCGTCGGTCGATGTCACATGTGACTGTGACATTGGGTGCACATAACTGCTTCATTTCGATATATCTGCTTTCGGCCACAGTCGATCTGCTCGCATTAATGGGAGGTCGAATTGGTGTGTTCCTCCGCTACATATTCGAAATTGATATATTTTAATATATAATAAAGTAAATTTTAAATCCTGCAAAATTTAAAAATTCCAAAAAAGCATCGACCACTGAACATTTTGAAAGTATAGCTTCCCAATTTGTTAAGCCTCTTTCTAAATTAATCTACGTATAAAGAAAATATAACAATTTGCTTTAAAAAAAGCATGCCAGAACTAGGCGTTTCAAATTTAATTACTTTAAATTTCCTATCTAATAATATGTTTAAGTGAAAACCTTTACACTTTAAAATTAGAAACATAGTCATGTTTTTTTATATTTTAAATCAGGTTTTCAATTTATCATAAATAAATACATATGACGAAGAATATGGCCATTTTTTCTATGATGAAATCCCTGAAGTTTTATAGAGTAACACTAGTTAAAGATTCTCTAATATTATATAATAAACAAGCAAATTTTAAGCAACTTTGGATGAAAACAATATAATGATGAAGCAATTTCTTTGTAAAATTTTTATTGTTAATATTATAACTAAATTTAATAAATAAATGCATTTATCAGGCATTTTTCGACTTTTCCAACATTTTCGACAAGTCTTTCGTTGTCAAATACCCAAATAATGCATATATTTATTAAATTTGTTTAAAAGATCATAGAATGTATCAATTAAATATGCATTTTACTGAAATTATCATGAAGTTCCCAATTGAAAAGACTGACATAAAAAACGAACTTTTTAGTCCACAGATGCCCGAAATACCCAATAATGTAAAAAAAAAGATAAAAAAAGTAAGAATTTTGCTGAAATTATTATGAAGTTCCTAATTAAAAAGTTGACTCAAAGAAAACGAATTTTTATATCCACAAATGCGTGATTAATGCATTTTTTAATAGATCCGTTTAAAAAAAAGATTAAATCCATCAAATAATTATTTCTCTGCCGATAAATGCTCGAATAATAAATTTGATTATTAAAGTTGTTTAAGAAAGTATCATAATATTACTCAACAAATTAGGAATTTTGCTAAGATTTTCACAAAGTACCTTATTAAAAAAAAAAAAATAGAAAAAAAATTTTCTATCGAAAATTTCCTGACTAATGCATTTGTTGAGTAAATTTGTTAGTAATTTTAACAATAATAAACTCAAGAAAAATTTCTTAATCATCATCAGAGAGCGGACGAGCGTAGTGTGAAGTTGCGCCCCGAGCAACGGTTCTCTACAGCGAGGAAGCCTAAGCTAAGCTCGGTGCGCCACTTCAGACTACGCTAGTCCGCTCTCTGATCATCATGTTGTTGTTATCGAAATTTGTCGCAATAAAACTTAAAAAACGTAAAATTTTGGAAAATCGTAGAAAAAATTCTTACAACAAATAATTTGTTTATACATTTTTTTGAATATATAATATTGGAATATTTTAAAATAATATGACTCAATAAAACTCAGGTGATTTCAACAATCTTTCTGTTATTGAGGAACACCGCGAGCGTCAAACTATTCAGCACAGTTTTTGTAACCAAACTTCAAGTGCTTTGATAGTCAAGTGGTTAGAGTGCGTGGTAAAATACACTACTTTAGGTAGTTTAGATAGTGTTTGGATCTTGAGTAAGATTGTTTAAAGCGTTAAAGCGTGCGATTATTATCGAAGTAACCGCGTGTGCGAATTATGTGCTTAATTACGATAAAGAATGAAGATTATATAATAATTTCAAAAATTACTTGTTTTTTAAATTAATTTTTATCGAAGGTTGGGCCAGCGTCGTCTTGATAGCTGGCCCATATATAGGGCTAAATGTCGGCCCGACGTGTTGACCGTTATCATTTAGCTGGTTAGACCTACCAGTGGCGCACAAAGTTGGACCGACCGTATGACGGTTGGCCGATCGTGAGCCGACGGTCAATTCGCACCTGGGTCACTATTTTTTATTATTGTTTGCTATTCTTAAATTCTAAACATATTTTCCAACCTCAAAATTATTTCCTTTTCTTATTATTTTCGATACATGCACTTAATAAAGTATAAATAATATCAGCGTATAATATATAGTGTAAACGTTTTTAAACAGAACTTTAATTTTCCCTTTCAAGCAGAAGAAGTATTTGTTTTGGATTTATGTTCATACACAGTTTGAACTTGATAGCAGATAATCCTTTATCGGTGGTGTAGGAGAATTATGACACCCATTAATTTGCGGAAAAAGTGCCCGGCTAGGAAGGCTTCCAGCGATTATCAAGAAAAATACACCCTTGTTATTTTTCACGTGGAAAATGAATGAAAGTAACGAGGATGACATCTCGTGTGACTTGTGTGGGCTGGAATTCATTATGCATTGTGACACCCGTCCCCCTAACTTCATAATGACTTCATAAACACATAGGCACCTGTTAGTTTTGTCGACATAAATCTTCTTTAACTTTCTTGGCACGTCATCTTTTTCTAAACGAGAGGAAAGTAATCAATTTTATGAAGCACGCTTTTGCACTCTTTAGTATTCTAATTTATTTATTTATGCATTACATGCAATTTTCTGATTTATTTTATATAATTTGACATAGGGGGATCTCGTACTGAATTTCATTTACGTGTCGCAAGAGGGGAAACGAATAGAAGATTTTTGTTATTTTTATATTTTATGCTTTCAGCTTTTTATAGATTTACTTGGTCCATCCTGAAAAATATTGGTTTCAATTTGGAAAATTGAACATTTATTCCATTTTACAATTTTTCATTTTGTGATGCTTATAAAATGATAGCATTGTTCATAATATTGAATAATCCCAATTAAAAATGATTTAAATCTTCAAACTTCGAATTAAAAATGTTTCAATTATAAGTGCTTCAAATTCAAAATTTCGAACACGAAATAAATTTCGACAATTATAGTATATGGACATTTCCATGTCACTTTTAACTTTTATGTCCATTGAAGTTTTTTATGAGTGTCGAAAAAAAATTACTTTTTACTTTCAGAATATTTTTAAGCATAATAAACGTCACACTGAGCAGAAATTATTTTTTAACAGCAATGGCTAGGAAGATAATATGAAGACATGAAATATGCATGCAGTATACTTTGTAACACGTCCACCTTAATTTCAATGAAAAATTTTTATTGAGAATATTATTTTAAAGAACATTAAGGAATTCACCACTGTTTAAACAATGTTATTGATATTAACCAGACCTATGTTTTTAGCATTAAAATAGCTTTTCCCTTATTTTCTGTTGCTGCTTTCTGTTCTGTTGCTGTCATGCACAATATTCAAGTTAAAATTTCGCTCGTGTAACCCATGTGCGAATTTTCTATTGGGCTATAGTCGGGCCAACTTTTTCGGAGTTGGGCTAACTTTGCCAGCCAGGCATTGGCCAACATACCGAAATAATAACTATGGCCCAACTTTGTTTGCCGACTATTGGGTACCATAGTTGGCCCAACCATGACTACTAGAAGTCGGCCCAACCATGTCTACTAGAAGTCGGCCCAACTATGGCAATTACATGGAAAAAAATATCCATTACATTTTATAGAACTAATCTTATAGTAGAGGATACGATGGGCAGTTTAATAAATACAATACTATCACTACACTGTTTATAATCGCACGCTATGAAAATTTTTATTCGACTTGGGGTTCGAACCCTATAAGTTTCGCATTCCTAATTTCTGACGCCTAAAGCCTCTCAGCTAACCTAGCTGGAAGTATTACAAACAAAATCTGAAATATAACCGACAGCTGTGCTTGGCTGTTTGCTAATTTCGGTGAACCATTCTATAAAAAATATTGCTACGCTCATAATAATATATGTAATAAGATTCCAGATCTTAGAAATATTACAAATTGTTATTGAATATTTTATGTGATTAAGCAAGATTTAAACTAAATTCAAAAATATTTAAAGATAATATAAAACATTTTAAAAAATCAATATATATATTAAGAAGTTCATTAGAATTCAAAAGATTTCTACAAATTTCCGAAGATTTCCAGATATTTAACAGACTTTAAAGAATTCAAAAACATTATTTATATTTTTAAATTACTTTAAAAACTTAAAAGTAATTTAAATTCTACCGAAATTTCTAAAAAATTCTTCAAAATTAGATAAAATCTCTTCAATTCATAAAAAATATCTTGAACTCTTTTAAACATTTTGAAATATTTTAAAATTCGTTTATAAATCTTAAAAAATTTTAAATCTAATAACTTCGGTTAAATCCCGTGAAATTCCTGAAAGTCTGTTTAAGTACTTAAAAATATTTTTAAATTACATAAAAATCCTTAAACTCTTTTGATTTTTTAAAATTATTTGAAATGCTTTATAAGATTTCAAATTCCTTACTCAAATTTTAAACCATATTAAATCCATTGAAATGGCACAAAATCCCTTAAAATCACTAATAATCTCTTTCTAGGTGCGAAAGTCGGTTGGATGCCAGAGCTTGACCATCGGCCCAAAGTCGGCTCTGCTATGGTAACCGATTTACAGTCACCAGAGTTGGGCCAACTAAGATGTTTTTAAGCTGCCATGGTATAACCGACATTAACGACGGACGTCGGCGGCGAGCGAAAAGCTAACCGTCAGCCCAATTCTGGCTCAACTATGGTACGACAATCGGATAAATTGTGGCAGATTGGTCGTTACTATCACAATAATGCGGTCGTTTCGACTCTGAATACAGCAGTCGGATTGACATAAGTCACCTTGATGCACCCGATGGTCGGTCACACATTGGCCCGAGTATGAGCAGACCGTCGGATAAACTTTAGTTAATTGTTACAAAAAGACCCTGAAACTGTAGTCGGCCCAACTGTGGTCAAGAGTTGGTCTGTCCGCCTACGTCACGTATGCTCGTAACATTAGGTGAACATAACCTAGTTCATTTCGATAGATTTGCTTTTGGCCGCAGATGATCTGCTCGTATTATTGGAAGCTCGGATTGGTATATTACTCGTAGAAATATCTAAATATTCAAAATAAACCATTAAAAATTCTTAACCAAAAATAGAAACGTTTAAGGGTAAATATTTATTATTTAGATATCTTTTAAATTCTCAAATTTAGTTTGAATTCAACAAGAATGAAAAAAACTTTGTTAATTTGTGACACAATATCATAATTAACAATGTCGAAATGAAACATTCAGAATTATTAATTGAATAATGCTGCATTTTCAAAATGTATCTACTTTAATATATAATAAAATTAATTTTAAATCCTAAAAATTTTAAAAATTCTAAAAAAGCATCGAACACTGAATATTTTTAAAGTATAGCTTCTCTATTTGTAAACCCTCTTTCCGAATTAATCTATGAAGAAAATGCAACACACAGTTCATATAAACAAACTTCAAGTGCTTCGATAGCCGAGTGGTTAGAGTACGCGGTAAAATACACTAGTTTAGTAAGGGTTCGACTCCTGGACGATTAAGATTTTTTAAAGCGTTAAAGCGTGCGATTAAAAGTGTAAGTAACCGTGTATGTGAATTATGTATTTTGTAATGGTAAAAAGTCAAAATTATATAATAATAATTTTGAAAATAACTTTTTTTTTAAATTAATTTTTGTCGAAGGTTGGGCCGGCGTCATCTTAATAGATGGCCCATATATGGGACCAAATGTTGGCCCGTCGTGGAGAAGCCAAAGGCGGTTGAATGTTATCATTTAACTGGTTGGCCCGAACAGTGGCGCACAAAGTTGGACCGACCGCCCAACGGTTGGCCCGACCGTGGGCCGACTGTCAATTCGCACCTGGGGATTGGACACATAAAAAGTATTTTAAAGTCTCTAAAGTCTCTTGAAAATTCTTTTGCTTTTTTTAATTCTTCTCAAATATTTTAAACTTTAAAATTACTTGAAATATTTCAAAATTCACTTATAAGTTTTTTTCTCTTTTTATTAAAAAGAATTTTTCATTCCCTTTATGCCGATTTCCAGGCCGGCTTTTGCCCGGAGTTGGGCTGGTAGTCGGCGTTACTCGTTAACGAAAGATGTTCTATAGTTATCCCGATGATTGGTCCATGTTTGGGCCATTGTGGGGGCAATAATCGGCCTAACTTCTTCAGAACTTTCTAAATCCCTTATGCCGATCTCCGGGCTGACTTTGGCCCAGAGTTGGGCCGGCGGTCGGGCTTACTCATTAACGAAAGATGTCCCAGAACTGACCCGATGGTTGATCCATGTTTGGGCCATTGAAGGGCCAATAGTCGGCCTAACTTCTTCAGAACTTTCTGAATCCCTTCATGCCGATCTCTAGGCCGACTATGGCCCAGAGTTGGACCAGTAGTCGGCGTTACTCGTTAAAGAAAGATGTCCCATAGTTGATCCGATGGTTGGTCCATGTTCGGGCCAAAGTTGGGCCAATAGTTGGTCCCACGTTGTCTGCCAACGTTGGCTGTTTAGGTTGGGCCGACAAAAGTATCTTATAAATATAAAAGGTGGCCCAACTTTGGTTGCCGATCTACGGGGGGCCAAAGTCGGTCCGACTTTGGGCCAACGCACCTTCTCTGGGTGCTGACCTGAATTCGCAACTGGAAATATGCTTAAACATTTGATAGAGACATTTAATCGACTTACATTTTAGAATACAGACTGATATTTATGAAAATAGTATTATTTCAAATATTCTCATAAATATTTGATGATTTACTTTTTCTATCGAATTTTTTTATCACGATTGTCGCTGGTGATAAGAATCTTTCGTTCGACAAAAATTAAAATTCGACATTGCGAATATTGTTGTAGATCAGTATTTATAAAAAATTATCAAAGCAGATAAGTGTCACATAATTTTTTGACGGTTATGTATGGACAATGGGAAAAATTATTTAAAAGAGAAAAGGGATGTGATAAGGAAGAAAAAAGATTAAATGTTCCAAATAAAAAGACAACCTTTCATTTCATTCCTTCTAGAAATTTATCTTTTAAATCATTTTGTGGATACAAAAATATGTTGGAATCCTTTAAAATTCTCATTTTACCATATAAAAAATGTTCCCTATTTCAATATTAATTTGTCATTAAACCAATATCTCAAAAGCTAAAGGTTTTTTCATTTTTTTTTTTTCAAGGTTTTTTCCATTCTTCTAAGATTAGTTAAATGAGAAACGCCTCCCCCCCCTTGAAATTGCTCCATTGCATACACTTAAAGCAGGCCACTTCCAGGCCAGCGATGTTCGCACAAGTGCACTCCGCCTTCGGCCGGCATAAACCTTTACGCCCGCTACATGAAACTTTGTGCCCGATAAATAAAACTTTATGACACCTACACACACATTGCACCTCGAAACTAATACGGAGTAAATTATATTTATCTTTTAAAAATAGCATCGCTGGACTCACAGTCTCCCTTCTGCTAAGTTTCACTTATAATTCAAAGCTGTAAAGAAAACCAAACATCCTTTATGTGCTTCAAATGCTTGTTTTAAAGAGGGTAGGACAACAAGTATTGAGTGTACTAAGGATATAAGGTAAATGTACTGATCATGGGATACTGCACCGTGAAATCGTAATGTATCGAGAAAGGAATATACGTTTTTCAGAAATTACAAAAGAATCCTTCTATACCGATTATTTTATTTAACCATTTATTTACAGTTTTAAAGGGAATGTTTTTTCAATCTGGGGAGGGTCAGAAAAAGAGAAAATCCACTGCAATGTTAAAAAACAGCCAATATTGGCTGAAGGATAAATGCTCCGGGAACGTAAAAAATGCGAAAAAAGATGCAACAACGCATCAAAAGAAGCTTTATAAACACATAGACGCTGCACTTTGACGATGAGTGCAGCTCTGAAAGCACTGAAAATCGGCCAGAAACGCGCGAAAAATTAATGAAAATCGCAAAAACCGCACGAAAGATAGCGTGTACGCATACTACAGACAACCTGACCAGACCTGGTCAAAGTTTAGTGCACATCAAATGTAAGCCAAATCTGTGATGCCAATGGCTGCGCGGTCGATCAAAGTTTCGGCCAGCTCTAATTCACGGTGTCTCAATACTAGGACACAAAAATTTATTAATTGAATTATTATTTATGTAATCTGTATATCGCCTTTATCACAAATATTCTACAGATAATCTTAATATGTAACGTGCGCTGAAGAAAGGGGGCTTATTCTGAAAAGTGAGATTTTTCAGGACGAGCGGTTGAAGTCGACCCGATAGACCGGACTTTTTAGGAGAGAGGGAAGAATCACGAAATCTTCCCTCACCACTTATCACTACATTCTCAGGGAAGGAGATGCGTAGTGGACACGGCTCACGGGCGGGATATTCGCTGTGAGCCGCGCTCGTGTTGCCGCCTAGCGGATTTGAACGTTAAATAGCGGGCGTGTGTATTTACGTGGGTGCAAATGGTCAGTCAAACAAGATT
>NC_046663.1:104536754-104557500 GCF_010883055.1 Belonocnema kinseyi | reverse complement strand
AATTGTAATAAAAACACACGCCCGCTGTTTTCGTTACTTGCCACCCCGGGCACTGGCATCGTTTTGCTTATCCCCTCCAACCGGCGGCTCACAGCGAATAGACGAGACGCGTAGATGGATGGTGAGTGGTGGGAGATGTTTCATGGAATCTCGAGCTCTCGAGCCAAAGCCCCATGCTCGGGTACCTACCAATTCAATTATTAGCAATAATAACGCTCGGGTTTTTTTCCCGATGGTTTAATTTAAAAAAGCAGCTCAAAAACTATCGAAATGTGTAAAAACCTTGATTTCAATTTTTTTAGAGTAAGCGCCCTTTCTTCGGCGCACATCACATATAAAATTTTTAGGAAAACGTTTATTATAATGATAAGTTAAAACCTTAACTTACCAATGGGCGCCACGTAACACGTATGGACCCATGGACACACCGACCTGCACTGCGCACCTAAATGTGCCTTATACGTCTACTGCGCTTCTATAATTATCGAAGAACTTCACTGCACAGGCGCATGCGTTGAAGAACTCCACTGCACATACTTAGTACAATGGAGTTGTACTGTGCATATATTTGTATCTGAGAAGTCTATTGCATGTACGTAAGTGTCGTAGAAGTGCATTTCGCAACTGCGCGTGCTAAATAACTCTACTGCGCAACACGAGTAACACGGAACTGTACTGCGCATTACCATGTACTTTATAAGACTACTTCGAATCCGCACGTGTCATAGAACTGCAACGTGCAGTCACATGTGCCAAACATCTTTACTGCGCAGCCAGTGTATCACGGAACTCTACTAGGAGCTGTTCCGATGGAACAGTTAATTTAATCTCTCTTTTAACTGGAAACTAATTTTATATTTTGCCTATGCACCATGTTTTGCATCCTTTAAATGAACTGTTGTATTTTAATTTACTACGATTTTGTATCTCAACCGTAATAAGGAATTTGAAACTCAGTCAAATTCATTAGACTCTCAGATTGTAAATTCTATAATAACCATTGGTTTCTGTTCAATCTGTCTGTATGGCTAAGTAAATGGTCGTCAACCGTAGGGACATCAAATCTGTTATTTATGAATTTATCACTTAGACGTGATGCTCGTGCCAACACTACGGATCACATCTCTAAATCTTTACTAATGGTTTTCTTAAGTTTTTTGACGAGCCTGAGTAGAGCAGGCACCTTGTGTTAATTTCAGCAAATCATAATCGAATGTTGTAATCTTCGACACAACCTCTGTACGTACCTTCACCCCCGAATGCCTACCGTTAGAAATAATAATCTGAATAAATGTTATATTTCGTGATAAATAGTGGTATTACTTATTTCATCAACCACACAAAAACATTTTTGTCCTTCGAGTTGTGGATATTCGAACGGGCGAGTTTTATAATCGCATGATTCCATGCAGAACATTGTGCTTCATCGTCTTTGAGTAAGAAAATTCCATACTGAATTTAAAAACGAACTTGAACTTCAGTGGGTTCAGTGCAGCTGCAAAGTTACAGCCATGTTTCAAAAGTGACTTAATTTACTCAACTGAGTGCCAGTGATATCTAGAAGTGAAGATAAAGATATCAGTTTAGTTTCAACCTCTACTATTAAAATTCATCATTTCAAAGATGAGCACTGGACAGTAATATTCATAAGTGAAAATAAATATATCAGTGAAGTTTCAACCTGCACTTTCAAAACTCATCATTTTAAAGATGAGCACTGAACAGTGATAAGCATAAGTGAAAAAAAAAGCTTCAAGTTCAAAACCCCAAAAATTCAAATTTTTCCGCGTCCTATACTGCTACGACGCTGTCCATATACGCAATGCCAAAGGACAGTAACAATGTTGTTGTGCTCTCCTAGACTCATGCTCTCAGTGTAACGCAAGAACTTTGAAGTTATCCAATTCACGAGGAATTGAAAAGAAACGAGTCGAAATTAGGCTGAAAGGCGTACAAAATCTGCATTCTAATATAAAATACATGACTTCAGCAAAAATAAAATCTCGCCGAAGTGATATCGAAATTGATTTCTTCTGCCTAGTATTCAAGGAAATTTCTTAACAAATGCCAAGTATGCGCTTGGACGAAAAATTATTTCAACTACCTGAAAACATTATTTTAGCTGACCCAGACTTTGATAAGCCTACTGAAATCGACCTCTTAATAGGCGCCGAATTCTTTTACCAGCTTTTATGCTCAAGCCAAATTCGCATCAAGGGCCAATCAGCTTTCAAGTGATCAGTTTTCCAAGTAATTTCAAAGCACTTGCAATTTAATAAAATTTCAAGAGTTACCTATTCTTGGGAACTAGGTACGATTCTATTTCTAACATTAGGTCTCAGGAAGAAATTTCCTGTGAAGAATATGATAAAAAAACCATTCAAAGAGAAGCTTCAGGTAGATAATCGGTCAAAGTTCATTTCAATTACAAACGGGACTCCATTGGAAACTAACGAAACACAGCTCTCCAGCGTTTCTATGCACTCGAAAGAAGATTCCATAAAAATCCTGCCCTCAAGGAGCAATGTACCGCATGCATCAAGGTTATTATATCCTGCATCACGCGATAGTAAAGACATGCAGTCTCACTACAAAAACAAGAGTAGTTTTCGATGGCTCCGTAAAAACGACAACTGGAATCTCGTTAAACGAAACATTGATGGTTGGTCCGGCAATCTAAGAGGATCTTTTCTCGATCAAAACGCGTTTCCGAACCTTTCAATATGCACTCACTGCCGACATCGAATACATGTACAGGCAGGTTTTAATTTTAGAAGAGGATACTCGTTATCAAAAAACCCTCTGGCGTAAATCTCTGCTTAAATATAGTAAAGTTCGGCACTGCATGCACTCCTTTCCTCGCAATCCGCACCCTACCTCAACTAGCGGAAGATGAACGAGATTTCTTTGCTGTCGCTTTCACCCTCTTACAGAAAGGTTTCTACATTCATGATCTTTTAACAGGTGTATCAACTTATCAATAGGCAGTTCAAATACGAAATGATTTGCTTGATATTTTAAGGAGGGGGGTTTCAATATTCAAAAATGGGAATCTAATAATCCTCAATTAATTAACTTTTTTCCGGACGACCACACTAACGCCCCCACGGAAACTATAAAACACCAAGAATTCACTGGGATGCTGCAGCTAATACAATCACGTATACTGTCATTGTGGCTGATACTAGTGAACCTATCAGTAAACGTTTAATGCTGTCACAGATTTCCAAACTGTTCAAACCATTGGGACTACTCGCTCCAGTCATAGTGATAGCAAAGATAATGATCCAACAGATTTGGACACTGGAACTCACATGGGACTCTCTGGTTCCAGAGGAGTCTCAGGATTTTTGGATTAACTATCAGAGTCAGTTGCAGCTTCTTAATAATATTGAATTCAGTCGCTGCGTGCTAATCCCAAATGCAATCGAAATTCAGCTGTATGGATTTTCTGACGCAAGCGAAAAGGCCTATCGAACCTGTTTATATTTACGCTCAGCTAATCAGCAAGGCAATCATGAAAGTAGTCTCATCTGTTCGAAGTCACAAGTCGCACCTTTGAAAACCACTACTACTATATTTTGATTAGAGCTCTGCGAAGCGAATCTTATACCAAAGCTATATAGCAACTCAGGCTCAACACTGGTTTCATATTCCTACGCACGTACATGTCTCTTGGTCAAAGTTAACCAAAACGTTAAACAAAACGTTTCTCTTTTCCAAAGCCTCATGGGGGCGGGAAAGCACCCTTGTGACTGGTCACAGAAATAATATAGGTCTCACCCCTACCCCTTTTCCAACGCCATGTGGGGGCGGGAAGGCATCCCTATGATTGGGCACGTGAATAATGTTGGCCCCTAACTCTTGCCAACGTTTTGTGACGAGGCTAGAATTCATTCCTGTGATTAGTCACAAATAATGTCTTATATATTTTATTGTACATAATTCTTGTAATTTAATCGAATAATGGATTGTTTAGCTAGACTCTCGGCTTTAACAATGACTTATTTTATAATGATTCATTTTTACCGTTACTGTAAGTTTGTTGTTCGTATCTATTTTTTATACATAACCTTTTTTATGGGTTTTTTCATACTACTTTTCGGAGACCAGCAGTCTCATTCGTTTTTCATATCACTCCTAGAATATGAACGAACCCTAACTCATTTCGAGTATCGAGTGTTTTGATATTTTTTTTACAAAAATGATTTTGATCAGTTTTGACCTTGACAATTAAGTTTTCAGGTGTTTGCATGACTCGATACATAATTTGCTTTGATTTCGTATTTTGTTATTCGCGAAAAGCAGCCGGCAATGTAGACTCCACCTTGAAAATAATGGGGAAAAAGTTTAAAAATGTTTAAATCTATTTGAATATAATACTTTTTTTTTGTAAATTTGCAGAATTTTAAAAGAATTGAGAAAAACTAGATGTAATTCATAAAAATTGAAGCTGCATTTAAAAAAACATCAAGCCACTCGAAAACAATTTAAAAATATGGAAAAAGTAATTAAATTAGATACAAATTGAGTGAATTTAGAAGAATTCAAAAGAATTTTAAAGGATGATTTAATAATATTTCAGGGCGAATTTCCAATGAATTGTAAAAAATATTTGAAAATCTCTTCAAATCTTCGAAACCCAACGAAATCCATCATGTCTTGTCAAACAACTCTTTGCAATCCATTAAAAAATTTTAATTCTTCAAAATTATTAGAACCCTTAGAAATCGCTTAATATTGTTTAAATATCTTGAAAATGCCACGGAATATTTTAAAATATCATAAAATATTTAAGTCTTTGAAAGCCTTCAAACTGCTGAAAAAAACCGAAAAATGTATGGTAAATAACATTAAACCTATATTAAACTGAAATTAAATTACTAAAATCAATATAAAATATCTTTGTAATCTTTTAAAGTAGCTTAGGGGGGGGGGCGTTAATTCGTGCAAAAAAGGCACATTTTTGCGAACTTTTTTTTACGACACACTTAAATTATAGTGATTAAAGCCAATGGTACATTAAAGTATAGCTTTCAAAGAATATTTTGTAAAATTTTCATGTAGTAATATTTAAAAATACGGCAATGTCATCCATTATTCGGAAGCGTCTCCTGAAAAAGTAGAATTGCGGTGTACCTCATAACTCGGTGCTGCATCGTCATGAATCAAAAAATCAAAGTTCTTTCATTAGATAATTGTTTTCCCAAGGTAACGCTGGGAGGATTTTTCGAAATTTCAATTTTCCAATTTTTGGGAATACTTTAAAGTGAAAAACGCGTTTTTTTGCGAAAAATGGGGTAATATGTTATTGTAAAATAAAAACTATTAATATAATTTGAAAAAAAACCTCCAGCGTTATTTCGTAAATTATATACAAAAATAGTGTTCAAAATTTCAAAAAGATCGGTGCAGTAGTTTTGAAGTTAGGAGGGGCACCGACTTTGGAAACGTGAGTTGTGGGAAAAACACAATATTCTTGAAAGGTTCTTCATTTAGAAAATCAAATAACAAAAAATGAAGAAAATTTTTTTGTAAACGTTACCTCCCCCCTCCTGAAATAATTTTGGAATACTTTAAACTCCTTCGAAATCTTTTAAAACCTGCTGAAAATGCCAAGGATTTTGAAAAAAAAACATTGCAATGATGTCTTAATGAAAAAATGATATTTTATTAAAGCATGTAAAATGTATTAAAGTACATAGAGAGTTTTTAAATCCCTTCAAATCATAGAAATCCTCAAAAATCTTATAAGATAATATTAAATATTCTTTAATATTTTAAAAGCTCATACGTCCTGTAAAATCGTTTCACATCTTCAGAAATTATAGAACATTGTTTATCCTAAACTATTGAAAAAGTTTTAAAATTGCATGAAAGTAATGAAATTAATCACACAAATTACTTGAAATGTTTTTAAATCACCTAAAATACTTATAATTAAGAGCTGCTGAAAATAATTTTGAAGCTTATAAAATACCCTAAAATCTTTAAAAATTTCTTCAGATTATTGAAATCTATTTCAAAGTTCTCGGAATATTTATAAATTTATAAATTATAGATAAATATTTTGTAATATTTCAAAGACTTCAAAATAATTCATAAATAGGTATAGGCGTGAAATGATTAGTGATTAACCCACTAATTAATGTTTTGAATGAAAAGTGACAAACGTTATTTTTTACATCATTCTTCTGCGTAATATATTGTTTTTTTACGAGTGCTTTGTTTAACGACTAGGGTTTGAACAGATTATCAGCTCGTTCACCTGCTGAACGCCAATTTACATCCGATTGAATTCAATTTAAGAATTTCAAAGTGCAAATTTTATTTGTTAAAATGTACTAAGGACATTTTTAAGCTACCTTATTCGAACCACCCTATTATTTATATAATCCGTTATTCATAATTTAAGTATAAATCAATGCTATAAAATTTAAACAATTTGCTATCCTAATACAGCAATGTTTCCAAAATAAATTTCTAATTATAACAAATGTCGGATTATTATGATAATTTATAAAATTTAGAAAATTAATAGGCTAGATCCTTGATGAAAAACGTACGAAAACTTACGCCAGCGGTTTGCCAGAACAGAAACAGTACTGGTATGTGTCGCCTCGTTATCACCGCAAGGCATTACTGTGAAGTATTACCAGGCAATACTGGCCCAGTACAGATGCCCAGTGCTGCGAATCCGGCAATCTGTACTAGATCAGCACTGCGCCAGTGGTGAATTTCAACTTGGATTTAGGTGAAACAACTGTCGACAATTATAAATTATGTGGTATGCCCGGATTCGTCACTAAATAAGGTAATAGGAATATAGGTCAAATTTTAATAATTGATAATTATATTAAAAATAGACTTGGTCAAGGTTACCCTACTTTTGAAGACTAATTTCGCGGTTTGTAATGATGATTTAACAGTCAAAAAATAAGATTCTTATAATTTAAAACATCTTTTTCTAGTAGAATGAGAAACTGGAATACAAATTTTTACTTGATATCAAGTATATTTCGAAATTATCTCCATCATAGGTTTCCATCAGATGAAAATTGAAATAGAGCATTTTCAACAATTCAAACTCTATACGAACTCCTTATGGCTAGTTAATGAGACAATATTGTTAGCAATTATGACTTGTGTGGTATGCCTGGATTTGTAAACGAGTCAGGTAGATAAATAAAGCTTTAAAGATCAACTGAGATTGAAAATATTGACCGATTTTTATCAATTTTTTTTATTTACTCATAATAATACAACGAGGCTAATTTAAGAAAAGAGGCCGGAAAACAAATTGCTTACAATTTTTAGCATCTTCAAAAGGCTAAAAACCGTGGTAGCGTATTTTTTCGCTTTATAACCCATTGCCAAAACAAAGATGCCACAACCAGACAAACGAGAGGCCTGTCCACGATTAAATTGAATAATGCGTGTCAACTCATGATTAAAATCACGCAATCGGAAGCTTTTCCGAGTGAACTTCATTTTCTTTCAAAAAAAAAAAAAATTGTCCACTTCAAGAGCAGCCTTTTAAGAGCAAACCCTGTTTTCGAACAAGGAATCATCAAGGTAGGTGGCAGATTGGCAAACGCGAATGTGCCAGATGCTCATAAATATCCCATAGTACTTCCAAAAAATCATCACGTTTCAAAAATGATCATTCTCGATGAACACATTGATCATATGCATTCCAGAATTAACAACCGACCTTTATGGGGTTCAAGAAAACCTGCTGGCCAATATGCGGCCGTAATACCGTACGCCACGTGGTTCAACAATGTATAAAATGCTTTCGAGCGAAACCGAGCAAACGAAAATATACCATAGGTAACTTTCCAAAATATCGTGTGTCATTCTATCGACCGTTTAGCGACATGGGGGTGGATTATTGTGGTCCTTTTTTCATTAACGAGCGACAATATTGGAATCGGATGAAAATAAAAACCTATGTTTCAAGCTTTTTTTGTCTTGCTACCAAGGCTGTTCATTTGGAACTAGCCTGAGATTTGTCAACTGAGGCTTTTCTGGCTTCTTTAAAGAGATTTCTTGCGCGAATAGGAATACCTAACTCAATTTCATTCGACAATGCTGCTGACTTCGTCGGTGCTAACAGACAGCTTCGCGAAATTTATCATCAAATTGATTCATTCGAGAAAAACAAGGAAACTGATACTTTTCTTTCAGGGAAGGAGTTTAACTAACGTTTCATTTCTCCTCGAGTTCTTCACTTCGTGGGTTAAGATTGAGGCAATCCTGAATTCGCGTCCTTTAACTCCCTTGTTCTCCGATTCCAACGATCTTTTCCCTTTTAGCACAGGTCATTTCCGAATGAGGACCTCTCTGACGAGCTTTTCGCAACGGGACAAGCGTAACATTCCAGCTAATCGCTTGAACTGCCGGGAAATCGCTCAGCAAATGCGCCATCATTTTTGGGACAGATGGCATCGAGAGTATTTAGGCGAATTAATTTCACGCAGAAAGTGAAAAGCAGCTACCAAGCAAGAGGATGTCGAGATTGGAAGTCTTATTGTTATCAAGGAAGATAATCAACCACCGATGAATAGGAAAATTGGAAGAATCACCGAAGTTCATCCAGGTCAAAATGGAGTAATTCGAGCAGTCACAGTTCGAAGTTCATCAGGTGTCTATAAGCGGGCCTTGAAAAATGTGTACCCGCTTCCAATCGACAAGGATAATTAAATCGTTTCAGATCGCTCTTTGATTCACAAATCACTGTTTCTTTGCCCATGCAATCATTTTTTGGAGTAGAAGCATTTACGGTCAATATAAGTTCTCGTTCCTTTTCATAGATGTTATAACTATTGCAAATTGTTTACATATAATTATTTCTCTTCTAATTCATCCTTTAGGAAAACCCGAGATATTTTATCTACTTTTCTTTTGCTAACATGGTAGTCATTTATGCTGAGAAATGTATTAACTAGTCTTTTTTCCTACTGTGTCATTTTGAACGCATGGCATTCAAAAGAGGCTGGCCTGTTCCATCGGAAAAGTTAACTTCATCTCTCTTTTAACTGGAAACTAATTTTAAATTTTGTCTATTGACCATGTTTCGTATCGTTTAAATGAACTGTTGTATTTTAATTTAACACGATTTTGTATCTCAACCGTAATAAGGAATTTCAAAGTCAGTCGAGTTCATAGGCTCTCAGATTCTCTCTAGACGGCGCAAGCCCTCTTCATACCTGCCTTGATCTTTCACTTCCCCTCCACTCTATTCCAGTCCACTCCACACCAATCCACTCCTCTCTTGTAAAGGACTTCTGGCAAGTAAATGTTCAAACTAATTCGAAAGTAATTGAAATTACGTTGACTGTGAAACAACCATGTAACGACTCATGTAACGGCTTCAAAAAATCGATTTTTTTTTGCTTAAATGGAAGCTAGTCTTCCCAAAAACATGCTGTGAAAGTTTCAGAGTCGCAGCTGCATTCTGTAACCCCTAAAAGGCGCCCCGCGCGCTTGACGCTATCCTGCCAATGCTGCCTTTTTTCAATATGTAAATCTTTAAACGCGTTTTTCTCGGTTTCATATTTTTCAAAACAGCTCACAAGATAACTCAAAATTTATTTGACCGATTGAGTTCTCCTTGCATACACATATAGTTGAAATGATTGTTTTCTGTGTGAACCTCTCTGAACTGGAAAAAAATTTTAAACAATTTCATGCAAATTTTTGGGTGAAAATCAAACATTTTTTATTTTTTAACTTTTTTAGGTTCACATAGAAGCTATAAGTATAAAATTATAGAAACTTTTTTGTTTATTCGTTTCAGACGAATCTGTAAGAAGTTAGATTGGCGGCAGTTTTGCATCTCCCGGCAGAACATGTTCGACACCTGTCCTTATAATAAACAATGTAATGCATATTTATGGCTGAAAAATGTATTTGTTAATTCAAAAGCGTCTTAATAAACCATACAAGTTTTGAAAAGTTTCGTTATATTCTTCATACCCAAAAAAATTTGGAAGAATACGCTTATTTTTGAGGTGTTACATGGGCCGCTTCCCTTAATCTAATTACACTGGAACAAATGTAATATTTCTCAAATGTAATTGAATTACCTTGGCGTGAAATGCATACAATTTGTCGATTGTATTTGAAATACTTTGTGTCCAGATGTAAGTCTGATCAGTCTTTCAAACGGTATAGAGCATACAGTGTACAAACTATGGAATGCTGGCAGACCGACGGACATACATTGTCGTAAAAGTCATTTTATCTGAATCAGGAAATGTTCAAATGTGTCAAATTTTACATAAAACTAATACTTTAACATTGGAATAAGAAAGTAAAAACAATAATTATGTAGAACTTCATGAGCACAAGACTTATGTTGGTCAAATGTTCTTTCTCCCGAGGCTTCACTTTCTGGTTGGAATTATTTAAGATCGCATGAAACTACTTTGAAACCTAACACACTTTTTAAAGCTTGTAATTTAAATTTTCACAATTTAGATATGATTAAAAAATTTAATAGTTAATGGTAATTCATGGTTTTCATTAAAAATAAAATATGGGACCAGAAACATGAAAATTTTTATTATTCAAGATAATACATGCTTTTCAGGTACAGACTTATGAATATTTATACATATGCATATACATAAACATATGATAAATATTTATTAAACTTACCATTTTTAATGTATACAATAAGTGATACCTTTTAGGACTAATTTTGGAAAATATATATAGTTAGGACAAGGTTTTTATTGTTGATATATGAATTATTTTATTTACTTTTTTAAATAATGAAATTTCAATATAGTGAGTGCATTTAACAATAATATAATGTAGGTTTACGTAAAATTGTATGGTATTTAGTATATTTCATGCTTGACGGGTGATTCAGATACATATAAAAATGTCTATTGTTAATTAAACTTGAAGTTATATTTTACTTTGTTAGACACATTATCATGGAAAAGACATAAAGATGGTTTGCTTTGCTGCTAGTTCCTGCAGATAAAATTAGGCAGGGTGACCGAAATCTTAAGTTTTAAAATTCCCTGATTTTTCCTTAACCATTTTTTAATTTTCGCTGATCATTAATATTTAAATACTAGTATTTTATTACTGTAATATTTTTAACATGAGATTTTTTATAAAAGGTATAAAACAATATTTCAGATACAATAAAAAAATGTAACAAAAATTTTAATAGTTGATATTTCAACCATAAAAAAAGAAATTTCTTTTTAAACAATTAATTATAATCCTAAAGGGACGAATTTTCTATACAAAAATTGAATTTTCAATTACAAAATATGAATTTTAAGCAAAAAAATTAATTTTAAATGAAATATTAATTTGTTCATCAAAGAGATGAACTTTCACTGGAACTGTCATTCAGTAAAATAAATTTTCAACAAAGTAGTTCAATTTTTACCTATCCGTATTTGAATTTTCAAATAATGGCCAAATCTCCAACCAAAGAGAAGATTTTTTAACTAAAAATGTGTATCTTTAATAAAAAATGATTGATTTACTAAGGATTTCAACCAAAATTTTCGAACAAAATAGGTGAATCATCAAGCAAAGAGGATTAATTTTTAACCAGATGCTTGCATTTTTATCGAGAAAAGATCGAATTTGTACTAAAACAGATAAATTGTTGGGTGGAGTTCCGAAAATCGCTTACCTCGTATAAATTTGAAACTCCGTATACCCGTGTATTTTGACGCGCTGATCACGATTATGATAGTGAAAAGGACCGCAAATTTCATTTTCATGGTGAAAACGTTGGGAAAAATAAAAGTTGTAGATCATTTAAAAATACATTGTTATGTTCAATATGTTTTTACCCTACGACTGACAGTTTTCGAGAAAATGAGGGAAATGTCGGTACGAAGTGCAGAGTTGCTTAGGTCACTCACGATACCTTTTTTAATGTGTATTGGGGGGTCGGGAAGGCACACTTATGACTGGCTACAGAAATAACTTAGGTAAAACACGACCCCCTTTCCAATGTCTCATGGGGGGAGGCATTCCTGTGACTGGTCACAAAAATAACTCAAGTTACACACGACCCCCTTCTCAACGTCTCATGGTGGGGAGGCCTCCCTGTCACTGGTCACAAAAATAATTCAAGTTACGCACGACCCCCTTTCCAGCCTTGCATGGGGGCGGAAAGACATCCCAATGACTGGTCACAAAAATAACTTAGGTCAGACACGACCCCCTTTCCAACGTGTCATGGGGAGCGGGAAGGCACCCCTGTGACTGGTCCCAGAGAAAACCTAGGTCACACACGACCCCTTTTCCAACGTGCCGAGGGGGGAGGGGCTGGAAGGCTCCCCTGTGAATGGCCACATAAATAACTTAAATAACACACGACCCTCTTTCCAGCGTCTCATGGGGGCGGGAAGGCAAACCTCTGACTGTCACAGAGATAACGCAGGACGCATAACATCCCTATTTGTCCCCTAATGTTTCGTGGAAATATATCTTTTGCCATTACGGAAAGAAAAATCATTTTTATAGGTTTTTCATGGTTTTCACCATGCAAATGAAATTCGCAGGTATTTTCACTATCATATTCGTGATCAGCGTTGAATTTTTAACACAAGCATATGAATTTTAAACAAAAAGTAAATTTTCTATGAAATAATTGAATTTTCGAAAAAACAGTTAAATTTTCAACCAAGAAGGATTAATTTTTCACAAAATTGCTGGATTTTTATCCATGTTACATCGTAACCATTTTTCATGTTTTTTACTTATAATCTCTACGATATTGTGAAATTATAGTTTTATTGCCAACTTTATATATTCGCAAGCTTTCTATATGAAGAGTTAGATCCTGCGTTATCTATTCCACAATAACCACGCAGATGTTCCTCAGAGGGAAATTCGAAAATAGAATTTTAATAATATTTGTACTTTCCAAAATTTATATTTTACAACATTATCCTTGGTTTATACTTCAAATACCCGAACGTGCTTTCGAAACAGTGCCTAGGATCAAATCTATTGCACTTGTAAATCTACGTTACAACGTCGGGTCCATCTAGGCACGTTAGGGATATTTTGCATATCGTTGCGTAGCTTACGGTAAGCGCTAAAGTCACGTGATGGCATTTCTACGCATGCTCTGCGACTGTAGCGTTACCGTTTTCCACTATCCGACGCTCGTTAACGTAACGTTTAGCGTTAAGCGTTTACCGTATTCTACAAAACGCTATGCCAAATTTCCCTATTACCAAGAGCCTCTAATTTTCCCGCAACTTTTCCGGCCTTAATGGCATGCTCTTCGGTGACCACGTGACCAAGCCAGTCCCCGATTATGAATTTTTTTTGGTGTTCACCATATCCAAAGGCAATGATATATCGTTATCAAAATTTGAAATTGAGGAAATGAGACAACAAATTGCGTTTGTATATTTATTTTGAGTAATAATTTTGAAAAAAATTATCCGAGAGAAAGTCCAAAATTGGTGTCAGTGCTTAATATACGCAAATCAAAAAATCTGTAATGCATCAAACCAAAAATTATCGACAAAGTACTACAACTCGAATGGTAATATCCTAGTTTATCAATTTCTAAATAAAATACCTTTGAAATTATAAGCATATTAATGTATACAAACGTTCCCTATTACTTTTTATTTAACCTTTCAAATTTTAAACACGATATCTCAATCCGTGTGGACACAGTGAGCACCAAAAAAAAAAAATGAAAATAATTTTGCAAATTTATTTCTATCGGATAATTTTTTTCAAAATTATTACTCAAACTAAATATACAAACACAATTTATTGTCTCATTTTCTAAATTCCAAACTTTGAGAGCGATATATCATTGCCTTTGGACTTGGTGAACGCAAAAAATGTTTATAACCGGGGACTTTTTTTTTTTTTCGTCACTCTGAAGAGTGTCAATTTGGAGCTGTATACATCATTCAAACCTTTTAATTAAGATTCTTCAGCTTTAAGGTCCTTTAGCTTTAAGAGTTTCACTTAAAAATACGCCATGTATGATAGAAATTTGATTTTTAAATCCTCTAATTATAAATGTCTTTCATTTATCTCCTACGCTATTTAAAAAGTCTATCATATGTCAAATAATTTGCTTTTTACAGCTTGATACTTTTGATTTTATTCTGTATTTGAAGTCTTCCCATCCCTGGGTTTAATTAAAATTTACTCAAGCCTGTGTGTCTAAATTATCAAAGTCTCAATATAGAAAGCTTCTTCTTTGATTCTTTTTACAGATCCGAACATTTGTCTTTCTTCTTTTATATGTAAATAAAGAATACTGCGTCTTTATAAAAATGATATAAAAGATTCTGATGTGTTGGAGGATCTTATACACAAGAGCTCCAATATAACAGCAGTTTCGGGGGTTGCTTCGCACTGGCCGTGCTTGTAAATCGCTGTGCTCGAAACGTAAACAGTCAAGGCCGCTGTACCGTTTCCAATTGAAGCGCCTAATATACTTGACTGAGTACTTGCGCACTGCAGCACTTTCGAGGCGAAAGTCCCAACTGCTCACGCCCTGCAGTCCTGAGAAACTGCGAGGATCTGCAGTTCTAGGAACTGGTAAATCAGTCCCTCTTCTATCGGAGCCCTTGTGTAATGTAATAAGTATCTGACATTCATGTCCACTGAGAAAGAATATGATAGCCGAGATGATAGCTGAATTGTGTTCTTTTATTCATGTATCTTGTATGCCTCTGAGGAACTTTTATTTTTTCGCACAAAATCAATAAGATACAATAGATGAAAATAACATTACTAAGAAATTTAACAAAAGTAACATTAATAACATCGTCAGAGAAGAGAGCATCTTTTTTGCAAAAGGAGCCATTCAAAGTATTAAGTTTCATTTGTTCATTAAAAAAAAAAAATACCAGCCTCTTATCTGTTTTGAACCACTTGAATATCTTTTTCACTCAAATAGAATTATTTGTCTGCATGAATTGATAAGGCTTGTCGCAAAAGGGTAATGTTTGCTACAAAAAGATTCTTTTTGAGACAAAAGAAATTTCTTTTAACCATGAATTTGAGAGGAAATCCCATTGGTACCGAGAAGTATTCTTCTCACAAAAAAGGAAAATTTTCTGACTGAACTTCATTCAGCTATATACCCATTATATTAATGATGAGCATTGCAATTAATAGCAGTATACGATTTTTACAACAACATCAGTGAAATTGCTCACAAGTGTGACGTAATTCGAGAACAGTAGAAAATGCACGAAGTATGAAGTAAAGCCAACAACACAATTCATGTCTCTTCGTACGATAATTTGTAATTATATACTGTGATTTTAATACAGAAGTAATTATTAATAAAGTAATTAATTAGTTTAACGAAAACAAAGCAAATTTATTGATTGATACTGAAAACAATTTGGATGCGTTTGTTCACTATTCCATTTCTTGTAATATGTGGTGGCGCACCCCGAGCCGATCAAACAATTAGCGGAAGCGCCTACTTGGTCACTTTGCACTAAAAGTACGTATATGAACCGACATGAGCAAAAGTTAACAAGGGAAACTTTTCCGCACTCTCATTAACGACAGGACGAAAAAAAGTGTCACTTTCACATCAGCATTTATTTTTATGATCATGGGGCAATAAATCTCCCATAAAAAATGTCAGATATCTTCACTCTCATATTCATCCGGAAATCATTAAACTTTAAAACATTTAAATGCCCGTGTAGGCCAGTAAAATTATACTATT
Source organism: Belonocnema kinseyi (assembly GCF_010883055.1). NCBI lineage: Eukaryota > Metazoa > Arthropoda > Insecta > Hymenoptera > Cynipidae > Belonocnema > Belonocnema kinseyi. Next base: position 104,541,779 of record NC_046663.1, on the reverse strand, counting down.
TTCCAGAAAAATGGATAAAGTTTTGATGTCTATCGTACCAACCCTTAAATCTAATAAACAACCCCCGAAAATTAGTTTTTAGCGATTATTTATAAAAGGGGTGCATCTAACGACAAAAATAGTCTCGTACAAAAAAATAGTAGATAAAATTCTGAATAAGAAGTGTTCCCTACCGAAAGAAATCTCTGAGTTTTCTTCAGCGAAATAGCTTGGCCAATTTGAGCCTATAAACAAAGTCGATTTGAAACAAAATAGTCTCGGAGATAGTTTGAGAGATTTGGGTCCCTTTCAAGATCCTTTTAGTGGTCGTTTTAAGAGTGGTGCGACGGTAATATAATGTTACTTTTGTATTCGTCACGTACCGGGCGGGCAGAGTTATTTACAGTAGTTGGTCGTGGCTAATCCGCTCTCCCTTTCTAAATTTCTCTTCAAATTATTAACACTTTTTTTTAATTGATGAATTTTCTCATTATACTTATTTATAATTATAACTTATATACTGATATACAATTTTCTAGTTGAATTCAAAAATGTTTGTTTTTTTTGGCTTATCTCATTCCATTTACGAGAAATGTTCTATTAATTCCAATTTTAAGCATTAAAAAAAAGTTAGATATCTGAAGTCATCGAAACCCATAGATTCCGAATTATTATGTTTTAGGCTGTTGTTAACTATGTAATTAAAAAAAATCTACTTCCAAATTTTAATCCGAAAGCTTAACAAAGGGCCCTTGAGTGTCGTCTACACTCTACTCTATTGAGATAGCCTCTCTGCTTGTTATTTATGATCGTATTCTTATCTCAATTTCGGAAAGAATATTTTAAAGCCTTCAGACCATTTAAAGGAGCTTCCTGGACCTTTAAAAATATCTACCTGAGTGCCTGCGGAGAATTTCTTTGAGATTCTTTGACCTCAAGAATTTTTAGTATATACTCAAAGATTCTTTTCGGTAGGGTTATATGCATTTTTATGGTACGGGTCATAGTTCCCGAGTAATCCACCCTCTCCGTAGGACGTAGGTGGTGAGTTTGAGCTCGAAGTCCGCACGCTCTTTCTCTTGCACATATCACTAAAGGGGGTGGTTTTTCGGTTATAATATATAGGACTAAAATTGTAGAGCAGAGAATTCTCTATAATCATTTATCATTAATTTTGTATTATTCAAACAATGAAACATGGTCTAAACGTTATTCCGAAAATATATCAATGACTCATTTCATGAAAAATTGAATAAAGACTATGCATATATGTATAATATGTTGAGTAATTAATAAATACGATTTTAAGCATTTTTTAACAATAAATTTAATTTATAAGTAATTATTAAATGATATATAGGTTTGTAGTAGTAGTAGTAGTAGTAGTAGTAGTGTAGTAGTAGTAGTAGTATTATTCTCTTGCAAATACCAGGAAATGGGGTGGTTTTTCGGTGGAACTATACAGGACTTAAATTGTAGAGCAGACAATTATCTACAAATATTGTTGATTAATTTTTTTAATTTAAACAATTAAAAATTATATCAACATTTTTCCGAAAATGGATCAATGACTCATTTTCACACCACCTATGAGGTAGAGTTTGTGGTGCGTTTTTTTCATGTGTTTTCCCCAGGAGGCCTAGTCCACTGCACACTTGCAAATATTTGTTCAAATATAGTTGAAAACTGTTACATGCTGTCAGAATCAACAACTGTGCCAGGGAGTTTATCTATGGTTTCTTCATTACGAAACATTTTAGTCCAGCTTTTATGCTTCCACAACGTTTACCCCATCCCAATTTAACATAAACAAACGATCAACTTCATTAGGTGATATGGAGCCGGTGCCTCAGTAATATAAACTGGAAATAAATGATTTTTTCCTCTTTTCCAACCCCACAGTTCTGGTTCTAAAAACTTTCCTCGCCATGTTGGAATCTGATGATATATTCGATAAGAGTGTTGCCGAGCAGCTTCGGAAGTAGTAGATATAGTCTGAATGGAAAAAGTCACAGATTTGTCTTATATAATGCAAGAATTAATTGCTCGCCAATAGCGACTTGACAGTGAGTAGAATTGGCGTTTTTGAATGTTTTTACAATATCCTGCAAGGATTCATTTTTATTCAGCAAAGTATTTGTTTTAATTTTTCCCTGCCCAAAAAAGCCAGAGGTTATATCACACCCACTAAAAACGTGAGAAAATAAAATGGTTTCCTTGCTGTTTTTAAAGGCTTAGGCTCTTGAAATAGTTTCGAACTATAAATGCGGGATTTTACATTTCCTTTTCCTTCTTCTACGAACAAAATATTATTCTCCACAGGAGAAAGAGCAATAATCAATGCAAGGGGATCTACATCCTGTCCAAGTACACCTGCTTTATTCCGATGGGAAATTATCATGTTCCATTTCATGCAAATGGTGATCTGGAAAATTATATTTTGTCCCAAAAAGAAGAAAAAGGAAATGTAAAATCCAGCATTTATAGTTCGAAACTTTTGTAAGAGTCTGAGTCTTTAAAAAACAGTAAGGAATCTATTTTATGTGCTCACGCATTTAGTGGGCGCGATGCAACCTCTAGCTTCTTAGGACAGGGAAAAATTAAAACAATTACTTTGCTGAACAAAAATGAATCATAGCAGGATATTGTAAAAACTTTTAACAACCAAAATTCTCCTTATTGTCCAGTAGCAGCTGCTGGGGACCAATTCATTCTTGCGTTATATAAGGGTAAACCTTCATTTACAACTTCCGAAGCTGCTCAACAACACGTTTATCGAGCCTATCATCAGATTCAAACATGGTGCACAAAAGTTTTAGAACCAGAACTGTGGGGTTGCAAAATGGGAAAAAATCATTTATTTCCAGTTTATACTACTGATACACCAGCTCCATGTCACCTCATGAAGTTGATCGTTTCTTCGTTTAAAATGGGTTGCGGTAAACGTTATGGATGCGTAAAAGCTGGACTAAAATGTTCCGTAATGTGTCTAAATTGTCAAGGTACAGGTTACGATAATGAAGAAGCCATAAATAGACTTCCAGGCACAGATGATGATTATGACAACGAGTAACAGTTTTCAACTACACCAAACTCTCGCTTTCAGTCATACCGTTCTCAACCTTTCTAGAACTGCTGGATCACGCAGTTTCTTAGGGGGATATTTGAAAGTAAGTTCAAAAAATCACCCCGTATATTCCAATCGGAAACGAGTACGGCGTTTCTCACTATTTTACTTTTCTGTCCCCCCGAAATCATTCCAAGGCCATTTGAAGGCAAACCGCATAGGTGGTGTGGAAATGAGTCATTGATCCATTTTCTGACAAAGCTTGATCTAATTTTCAATTATTTAAATAACAAAAAATTAATTAGTAATATTTATAGATAATTGTCTGATCCACCCCATTTCGACGTATTTGCAAGAGAATACTACTACTACTACTACTGCTACTATTACAGCTACTATTACTACTATACTACAAACTTAGATATCATTGAATAATTACATATAAATTAATTTTATTGTTAAAAATGTTTGAAATCGTATTTATTATGTACTTAATGCATTATACATATATACATAGTCTTTAATATATTTTTCATCAAATGAGTCACTCACAGAAAATCCCCAATCCTCCAAAGTATACCAAAATCTATGTTTAATTAGGTTGCAACACATTTGAGCCACGCAGATGCATTGTGAGAATCTAGGAGAAATTTATCATTTAGAGACTATTTTTTATCATTTAGAGCAACGCGAAGTGCTGTCTTCAAACTGTCAGTCACCTGTCAAGATAATTTTGTCGGGCGTTAATTGGTTGAAATAGATGTTGAAAAGCAGGCAAGTTACAATAATAATTACCTAACTTTTAATTTCCTCACATGTATCAGTGAGTATTAGTGTCTTGAAATAAAAATTGTACTTGGCGTAGTATAATTTCCAAACCTTAGGTTAGTCAAAACCGACATGACATTTAAACCACCAAAGCCGGCTTCAGTTTAAATATCGGCGGCCATGACTAACCTAACATTTGACTAGCCTAACATTACAGCGCGATTCAGCACTCCGAAACTCTAAACATAAACCAAAATTCAGTTTAAAAATGATACATTCCACTAGATGCCGAGATGTGCAACTGCGCTTATAGGAATAAATATAAGACTGAAAATTCTCTGAAAGTCTCATTGTGAGACCAATGAAATTTAAGCTGCAACATATTTAGCACCAGCGTTTTTTTGTGCTGATATATTTTCAGAATAATGTTTATATAATGTTTAATTGTTTGAGATATGTGTCAGAGAAAGAGAGTGTGGACTTCGAGCTTAACCTCACCCCCTACGCAAACGGTCCATTACTTGGGAACTGTGACCCATGCGACAAAAATATATAGAACAATTCTTATTCAGAATTTTACCTAATATTTTTTGTTCTAGACTATTTCTGTCGTTAGATGCACCCTTTTCGAAATAATCGCCAAAAACTAATTTTCGGGGGTTCTTTGTAAGATTTAAGGGTGTTTCCACCCACCAGCCAGAGGGAAACTCTTTTGATATTTGATTCGGATGCCATACGGAACCACGTACGATAGATATCAAAACATTGTAAGAAGAAACTGTAACAGGAAACTATCTTAAGCTTATAAAGATTTTGTTTCTATAAATTGCGAAATAATTGGGGCAAAACTTCAGACAATCGGGATAAATAACATTTTCAAATTGTTTTAATATCAAATCAATTCGAATCGCTGCATAAAAGGTAGTCAATTTTTTCCTTGATTGAAGGCCTTCGAGGAGAAATATTAACTGGGGAAAGATTCCGAAAAATTTGCATAAACCTCTGACACAGAGGAATTTGTGGAAAGTATAACAATTTTGTTGTAGAATTTCAAACTATTTGGAGTGCTTATTAAATATACGAGGGTAGTTCAATAAGTCCTTAGAATCACCAACAGATGGCGCGCGAATCGCTCCAAATAATCTGTTTTCAGTCAGCACCACTCCCGACTAGATATATGGTGCAGTCACAGTCCACATCTTCTGAGTTTA
>NC_046663.1:104533307-104536654 GCF_010883055.1 Belonocnema kinseyi | reverse complement strand
TCTGAGACAAAGGAACAATCCAAACAGTGGATTTCCACAGGCGAACCAGCTCCAAAGAAGGCAAAGACCGTAAAGTCAGCTGGTAAGGTTATGGCTACAGTGGCTACGTGGCTACGTGGCTACGTGGAATTATACTTATTGACTACTTGGAAAAGGGTAAAACAATCACTGGTGAATATTATGCATCATTATTAGAGCAGCTGAAAGAAGAAATTAAAAAAAAAACGACCACATTTGGCGAGAAAAAAATTCTCTTTCATCAAGACAACGCCCGAGTTCACACATGCTTCGTTTCAATGGCGAAAATTGAAGAACTTTTTCTTATTTCCAAACTTGAAAAAATGGCTCGGTGGACAGAGATTTCCAGACAACGAAGACGTCATTGCCTCTGTAAGTGCTTATTTTCAGGAACTTCCGAAAACGCACTTTTCTGAAGGATTAAAAAACTTGAAAAGCGATTGACCAAGTGTATAGAGCTCCAAGGAGATTATGTTGAAAAATAAACAAAAATTTACCCAAAAAAAATTGTTTTTATACTTCATTCTAAGGACTTTTTGAACTACCCTCGTAGCTGTTCGCGGAGAAAACGATATCGCATGAATTGCAATAAATACTTTAATTCCTGCCCGATGTATCGTAATTATCGCATTATAATAATGTAAAATCGTGATATCGTACATTGCTAGAGTTTACATAATATTATTATTTTATTATATCATATATTCGAGGGTTCTAGTAGTGGTCAAGCGATGTTAGTGCACTATGATATCGTGCAAAGCTCCGGAACCTGCTTGTACGTTATCATATTGCGCTTTATTTTAGTTATTAAGGTTTTGCGATATTGTTGTGCGATATTTTTTTCTCCGTGTGCATTGAATATCACATTTTAATGTTTCACACCGACTTCTGAAAGAATACCCTAAGTTAAGTGAACCGAGCGGTTCCTTTAGGGAAAATAGAAGGACAAGCGGAGCGTGAAAGACGTTAACTGGTATGGAAAAAAATACTAATAAAAGACAAAAATAATTATTAAAGAAAAATGTTGTTTTGTTTTTCTCAACATAGTTCGTTTTACTCAACTGCATTATAAAGTTCCCCCAAATGCCTCTGTCTCCCAGTTGTACGCACATTCTTCCAAGGCTTTCCTCAATCAATTTTCTCCGTGTTGTAATTCAAATTATTTATAATCTTCCAGATTTCAAACTGAAAATTATTAGATAATTTAGGGGGTTTTAAATTACAAATTGCTATTACCGAAAATTAATCGGCAAAAATACTTCGAAATAGCTTGTCGAATTCAAAGTATGAAAATATCCTTTTACATACATAATTCTAGAAGTTTTATCATGTAGCACGGAAATGGACCCTCAAATTCTCTATATCGTCGATAAATGTCGGTAACAGAAATTTGTAACTAGATTATCTACTGAAATCGTATAATATGATGTGCTCTACAAATGGTTCAATTCTTAAAGTTAAATTTTTTATTTGAAGCGTAAATGCAAAATTATTCCACTTGGAATGCTTAATTTAAAGCTAGGTTTGAAAGGCTCAAATTTTTAAATCTAAATCAATATTGGGTTTAATCTATGAAGCCATTTAATCTACATCAAATTTTTGATTAAAATAAACAAATATGGAAATAAAATTTGTTAATGCTTAATAATGTTTTTAAACATTTCCTATAAATGAGTTTCAAATTAAACCTTTTTATAATTGAAACGAAGAGAAAAAATTCACCTTTTTCTGTTTAAGATCAATAGATAACATTTTTTGTTACAGGCAGGATGAAAATTAATTTTTAAATCGCTATCCATAATATTAATAATGAGTAAGACTTCTAATAAAATATGAAAATTAAAACGCTTTATCATTTTTTATTATTTTACTCACAAACTGATAGAGCTAGCACTATGAACACTTTGCTATACGTAGGCACATGAAATAAAGTCTGTCAAATTAGTTGTCAGAATAATGGGACATTAATAGTAGAAGTACCACTTCCAAGAACAAATATTAAATCTGGTATTCAATTATTCTCCGCCCTTGATTTTTAAGTGACAATTTCAGCTTTATTCCTTGGAAATTTTGTCAGGAGAGCCATTTAATTATGTTTTTTAAATAGAAAAAACTTTATTAAATTAGTAGATTTTCGCTGAAAATTAGGTGAAGTTAAATTAAAATTAAAATATGCTCATTAGAATAGGGTTCAAGGATAAGATTATTTAAATTGAAATACGAAAACAAATTTTACCGACTATAGGTACTTTTTTTTATACAAAATTCATTTCCTCCTTGCAATTTTTTGATAAATAAATACATCTATTGAAACCTACTGTCACGTTTTCACTAATTTAAAAAAAATTATTTTTAATTAATGGAAATTTGGAAAATTATAGTGCGACCGCAAAATTAACATCATACATAGAATCATATTATAATTCATTTGGTCCGAATGAAAGAATATTTTACTTAAAAGAAGTTCAATTTATTGCCAAAGTTTCTCTAATATAATTCTTATACGGACCATTTGATGTAGAATTTTTTGCAAGATTCAGAAAGAAATTCAATATCTGTCGTTTTTTCAAGTCTTGCGTGATCGCAAGTCTAGAAGAGTCATCAGAAGCGTGCTACGAGATTTTTATGCTATTAAAAGATAAAAAGGATCGCGTGTTATCAACAAGGGATCCTCTTGAAGTAATAATGTATATTCTTATCAGTCTTAAGAAGTTCAGAGTCTGACAGGTCGTCTTTCGATGAGCTTTATAAACTTTCAGCCGCAAGAGATGCAATGAATAAAAGTTGCGTTTCAGAAAATGTGAGGTGACTTCCCAGGCGGAAAAATTATATATAGTTTATATATAGTGTGAAGTTTTATATATAATATTCATTTGTTTTATACAAAAATATATAAGACAAATGAATATTCTATATAAAACTCCACACTATATATAAACTATATATAATATTTCCGCCTGGGTTTCATTTATATGAGTGGATCTTCGTTCCATACATATTTCTATGATCAGTAAATAGCTTTCCAAAACTAGAAAACATCTCTAAACCTCAAAATAATATCCGTCTTAAAGGTATATTATATAGGGGAGATGGCTACTGTATATGGTACACCAACTCCTCATAGTAAAAAATGATGTTTAAGGGCATGTGACACAGCTAAATACCTATATTACCGACGACAGTTTTTCAGTTCACTGAATGTTCTTTTGAACTTAAGAACTTTTTAAAAAAATAAAATATCGAGCTGAAACTTTGGGAAATGTATTAGAGTACAATAAAGTACGTTTAGGTACTGCATTTTGGTAGGAACTTCACTGAAAATTATTTCA
>NC_046663.1:104518732-104533207 GCF_010883055.1 Belonocnema kinseyi | reverse complement strand
CCGCCAGGTTTCGTATTTTCGTGTACAACGTTACCGGCTGATGCCGTTGGAATTGATTGTTGAAATATTTTTTTTTACATCTTTTATTATTAACCTTTGTACATTAACGTAGTTTTCTTTCGGCTCTTGCATTTCTCAAACTTTGAGACCGATATTTTATGTATAAAAAAAGTTCGAACGTTCAAAAAATGTTGAGGTTCAAAAAAAAGATGAAATAATTTTCAGCGAAGTTCCTACCAAAATGCAGTACCTAAACGTACTTTATTTTACTCTAATACATTTCCCAAAGTTTCAGCTCGATATTTTATTTACAAAAAAAGTTCTTAGGTTCAAAAAAATATTCAGTGAACTGAAAAACTGTGGTCGGTAATATAGGTATTTAGCTGTGTCACATGCCCTTAAAATCATACGAAAATCAATATCGTTTTGATCTGCAATAAAAATGATACCGAAATAAAGATAATTTTCATCTGCCGGAATGAATGGTCGATTTTTGAGATCATAATGATCTGATTCGGGATCATATATCAAGTTAAGCCAATATGGCCAATGTTCTTAGAGAACTTTAGCTCTTATGCGAGCTTTTTATAATTTCTGACCGTGTCGCGTGCTCGCAAAGTTAAAAAGAGAACAAAACCTGATAATAGAATATATTTCATGTTAAGTGTAGTTGTTACTTGTGTGCCGGTGAAATAAAGTATCTAGGTTTCGGTTTGAAAGATGACCCTGAAAGCAGATTAAGATGACCCGAATGGAATAGACCATTATTATCTCGAGAGTCAAGTGATCTCTTGAGAAAAATGCTCTGCAACAGAAATGACCTCTTTCACTGTGAATATAATAGTTATGTATATTTAAAGGCAATTGAATATCCTTTCGAATTACTCGGACCGTTTTTTTACAAACTTTTATTTTACTTGGTATGTGCTGATATGATGTTTTGTGATGTGTTAGGGTTAAATCTCGCATTCCAATTTTGAGTTTCGAGTTCCTTTTTTTGCTTGAAATAACGTATTTTCGAATATTATCCCTTTCCATCAGCAAGCATTGATTTATTGTCTCATAATGTCAGTAACATCCACATGGATAAAAATGAATGGTCAGCCTAAATATCTAGAGATTCTAGAGTGTCAGACTGACTAGATTCGAGTTTTATCCTTGGGACAGCCCCCTAAATGGTCTGGCGTATCATGTGGGTAGGGTCAAAATGTGATGACTGGGTTTACTGTACCAGCATGTCAAGTTTACGATTCTTGGGTGTCAAAATTTGAAGGCTAGGTTCACTATCTCAAAATGTCAAGTTTACGATCCTGGGAGTGTGAACTCAATTATCTTAGGGTGTCAACTTGAAAGTTTAAAAATATTCAGGTGTATATAAAAAATGGTTTAATGTATTATGTCAACAAATTATTATCTGTGTTATCGAAAACAACTATTGCTTTAATAAAAACGGCTTTATTTTAAAATTATACCGACTATATAGGGTAGTAAAATCTTTATTATTATGAAAAAAATTATTAAAAAATTAATTTGGCCACATACCAGAAACATCACGTGATGTGTGTATATTTTCAACTCCGTTCTAGTTCAAATGGAAAAACTGACATTACGTGATGTTTCTGGTATGTGGCCAAATTATTAAAGTTTTTAAAAATATTGAAAATATTAATCAGTGGATAAAATAAGTGTACTGAAAGTTTTTAATCAAAAATATGTATGTTTTATTTTTATACATAAACTAATACATACATAATTTTGTATACATAATTTTTATATGAGTGAACCTTTTTAAAATTAACTTAAAACTAAACTAGAAAGTGTTCAAAGACTTTAAAACTTTAAACCATAAAAACGCACTTAATGAATACACATAGATCACTTTCTCTGTGTTGTGTTCGACGATTTACGAACAGGTTTCCCATCCCACAGATATTCTCAACAAAAAAAGAAGCAATACATATAATGAATGACTTTAATATAACAGGATTGAATAAAATTTAGTAGGCTAGTATCGAAAACATAGAATAGGAAGGTGTATGTATATGTAGTATATCCGTCGGTATAGAATAGGATATGATTTATGAAGAAGAGGAAGTGATGTTTATGGGTAAGGAAGAGACTGTGATAGATTAAATTTTAGTAGAAGAGAGAATAAGGAAGAGAATGGATAAAGTGGATGTAGGTAATGAAACAGGTTCAGAACACTTGCCGCTAATAGCGATATTGAAATGTTCAGGATGAAAGCGGCGTAGCGAAAAAAGGTAAGAACTGGCAAAAGGAAAGGGAAATTAGGTAGATAGGGGAGGATAAATTGAGAAAATTTAAGGAAAGAATGGAGAATGATGATATTAGATGTTTGGAAGGGACATACGTGAACATGCACCTGGAAAATATAAAAGAACTAACAGAGAGGATAAAAAAAGAGGTTAGGCCAGGGGAAGAGGAGGAGGAAATGAAGAGGGGATGATGGGATGCAGAATCTAAGGAGAGAAACGATAAAATCCAAGAAAATGTAAATAGAGAAACGGGGAGATAGGGAAACAGAAATATAACAGGAGAAAGAGAAAACATTAAAGATTATTAAGTGGTAAAAGACAGTAGAGAACAGCAGGTATATGAAAGAAGTGGAAAAAGCAATCAGGGAAGGGAGGAAATGGGAGGTGATCAATAGGGAATCAGGGGGAAAGAAGGACATCAGTGAGGAAATCGAGATGGATGAGTGGACTTTAAGCGACTGTTCGAAGAAGTGGAAAATAAGGTATTAGCTGAAATGAGGAAGGTAATAGAAAGGGAAGATGACCATGATAACGGGATATGTAGGGAGGGAGTGAATAGAGCAATAGCGAGGCTTAAAAGAAACAAGGCAATATGAGAGATCAATATTGAGAACGAGGCTTTGAGGTTTGGACGGGAAGGAGTAAGAAAGGAAAGTATGCACCAAGGTTTGGAGAAGAGAAGGATGGCCTAAAGAATGGAGGACAGGATTGTGGGTACCGATAATTAAAAAAGGAGAGGGAAAGAAGGTGGAGTAGTATAGGGGAATCACACTTATATCGGTGGACTATAAAATATATAAGGAGATACTCAAAAAGAGACAATAAAGGGAAATGTAACAGAAAGGGATCATTCCACATAATCAGACGAGCTTCAGGAAAGGGATGGGAACAGTAGACAACATTTACGCACTGGATTATTTAGTGATTAGGAACTTAGGAATCGAGTAAGGAAAACTAGTGGCCTTATTTGTAGATTTTAAAGCGGCGTTTGACTCGGTTAACAGAAAGCTGTTATGGCAGGTTATGAAGGAGAGGGTATGGATGAAGGGTTGGTCGAGAGGATAAAGGAGATATTCGAAGAGACTAAGATAAGGGTTAGGATTGGAAAACAAAAAGAGAAGGCGTTTTGGAGTAGGAGGGGGCTCAGGCGAGGGTGGCCACTGAGTCCACTACTATTTAGTCTCTTGTTTGCAGATCTAGAGGAGAAATTGGAGAAGAAAGGAAAAGGGGGAGCGGTTCTGGAAAATAGCAAGGTATATTCTTTAGCGTATGCAGGCGATGTAGTCTTACTAGCAGATGATGAGAGAGGGATGAGGCTCATAATGAGAGTGTTTGAAAAGTATGTGAGTATTAAAGTCTTAACGGTAAATGTAAATAAGACGAAGATAATGTATTTTAAGAAGAAAAAGACAAAAGTATAATATGAATGGAAGATGTACGGGGAGAAAGTGGAACAGATCGAGGAATTTAGTTACCTAGGCTTCTGGTTTGAGTCGAAAGGCTGGGTTGAACTGCAACTAAGGTGAAGGATAGAATGTGCGACTAAAGTAACGAGGCAAGTATGAGGTATAGGGAAGGGAAGGTTTAAGGATGACTGGAAGATGAGACTGTGAATGTTTGATGCATTAGTGTGGTCACTCGTTAGTCACGGAGTGGTGATCTGGGGATGGAAGGAGCACAAGAGGATGGAAAGTATGCAGGAGAGATTCTTGAGATGGGTAACGGGAGTGAGCTGGAGCTGTCCAGGATATATGTTGAGGGAGGAATTAGGTAGAGGTAAAATGGTTATTAGACAAATGAAGAGAGCATGAAACTTTGAGGAGAAGCTAAAAAGGGGGGAGGGAAGCTGGATGACACAAGCTTGTCTACGGGAAGTAGTAAACAAAGAGAATCAGGGTAACACAGAAGGATCAAGGTGGGAGGAAGAGAGACGACAGAGGGGGAGAGAATGCGATATAAGAGCAGATGTCAGAGTATAGCAAGAGTTAGAGAATGAACTGTTAGCTAAAGAGGGGGATGAAAGATGGAGAAAAATCGTGGAATCTAAATATAACAGGTGGTATAAGGTATTAAAGGCTGAAGGAGAGCCAGAATATTTAAGAAATGTAAAAAAGGAGAGTAAATGGAACCACGTTATACGATTTAAGATGGGAGAAGAAATGAGAGAGTGCAGGGTGCTGGATGCATCAAGAGGAAATAAGATGTAGAGTCTGTTATTATGAGATAGAATCATGGGGCAATGTTTTAGAGAGATGTACGGGGGACGGAACGGGTGGTGAAACTGTGGATGACAGGATGAGGTGGATCTTGGATGGAAGGGGACTGGGGGAAAGTTAGGGGTATATAGTAGGGAAAGGCCAAACGCGTACTCCTATGCAAGGACAGTAAGGTAATAAAGTTAAAGAAAATGTGAATTCATGTGAACGAAAATGGTAAGAGGAAACTGAAGCCCAGGAAATTCTACAGTCAGAAAATCTCGAGAATAATTGTGTGAAGACAAAGCGATAGCATATAATTTAATATAAGTAGAATCTTATTATTTAGATACACTGTAAAAAAATCTATTGAAATTTATATCTCTGGTGGATGTAAATAAAAGGACCCTCGTGTATCGGAGTAACTTTATGAAAAATTGTAAGAATCCACCGAGGAATGAATTTTAATATTGAATCTATTGTGATATTCCCATTCGGCTGATAATTTTACATACGAATATGTAAAATTCATTATGTGAAAGAATAAAATAAAATAAAATTTATTAGGGTGACAGGTTTCGAACACTCGAAGCTCAAACTTCGTACAATTTCATGGAGATTGAAGGAACACAAGCCGGGCCGTTACCACCTACCTAAAACACATTAGATACGATAGGTATTTTTTTATGTTTAAATATTCGTAACAAAAATATGAAATATACGTTTTGAATAACCGCATTTTTTCAGATTCAATAGCAGAAAATGTAAAAGTTAAAATAGGAATAGCTCGAATTCGATCTATTTTTGTGTGAAAGCTGTCAAAAAAGTTGATCATAGCTGTCAATTTCCGCGCATTAAGAATAAAAATGCTGCCAAATTAGAGAATGAAGGCATCGATAAACAACGAAAACGAGAGAAGCTTTCATATTCACATATTATTTGAATAATTATTCTAAATGTTCAATTAATTATAAACCAAAAATCTTACAGTTTCCGCCAAGGTAAAGTTAATGATTTTTGGTAAAATTAAAAATCTCGATGTAATTTTCAATCAAAGAAAAGTGATTTTACCAACGCATGGTATTTCTACATGCTGCGACCGAATTTTCCCTTCTGCATATAAAGTTCGTACGAGAGAATGTGTAATTTAATTTTTATCGATTTTTCATTACACTGCTGTTCGAACGTCCTTTTATTTATATCGCTAGAGGTTATAATTTCACATACTTTTGTAAAATCACACAGTGAAGTATGTGATTTTTACAATCATACAATATGTAATTTTCCAAAACATTGTAATATTACACAAATCTTTTTTTTAAATGTAGTAAGTATTATTAAGATAGTATAAGTGGTTTTGTAACGTACAGTAAAGGGAGCGGAGGCCCTTAAACCCATAAAAGGAAGAGAATAAATACATACATACAACCAAAAATATTTGGATTTTCTTATTGGGTTCTATCAATTCATTTTGCATTTAAGTGGAAAAACGAGAAAAAGGGAGGAATAGGATCAACATTGTGTAGCCTGCAATAAATCAATAGGAATTTTGATTATTTATAGACTAAAGAATAACATTTGAAATAAACCGTGCAGGTCTTCTTTAATACTTTTAAATTATAAGCTTAGAAACTTGATACTAATTGTATGTTTTATGGCTTTGGTGTACGTAAATAATGAAGAAACTTTACATTTACATATAATGTACCAAACTTTTTCTCTAATAAATCACTAAAGAGAGTCTATACATGGGGCCGAAAGTCTGATAGAAATTTAAATCTTGTTCATTATTTATGGACCCGACAGCCACAAAATAGGAAAATATTATTTAAAAAATTGGACTACATATAAGTTTAATACTTGAAAAATTGTAAGGCACTATTTTGACACTATTCTTTCAAATTTGTGACACTATTTACGCTCTTCTTGACCTCTGAAGTGAGTCCGAGGCCTACGTGGAATAGGATACTGTAATATAGGATAACATAGGGTACAAGAGTCTTACAATCTGCATGGATTAGGATTAGTTAATGGAGATGTTGAGTGCTTAATTCAAGGCTTGCTCTGCAATACATTGAAAATACACAGGTCAACTGCCACTTCATTTTGCGAACAACTTTAAAACTCTGCATAAGTATGAATTTTAATATTTACTTACAGAAATGTGAAGGAAGAAGATTTTCTCTAACTCTATGGTTGATGGTCCAAAGTTTTTTTTGTTCGAGTGATGTAGAATCGCGCCAGGGTTGAAGAGACGTGGCAAATACTTTTCCTGGAGGTCATCTAACAGTGCATTATTTAAAGACATGTAGTGGAACCACTGGAAAAAAATTAAAATGTCACTTTAAGTGATTTCTAGAAATTGCAAAAATTTTTAACTTCACATGCCATATCTCTTCCACTTAAGTTTCCAGCTGATAACCTTCCTTTAGAGCTAGTTTTAAAACCGCAGGTAGTCCCACAAAGAGTACAAAGTGTTTCTTGGCTGGATACTTTCTGTCAAAGTCGAGTAAAAGCAACTTTGTACCCAAATTGTACTCTCAGGGCCGCAAATAATTTGATGTACTCGTAGATGTTATGGTATTTCACAACAAATCACAGATATAATTTCAAGTATGTAACACACTTCGAAAAACACAAAATTACAATAAAGATAATCGAATTAACCGCATTGGTCGCGTCTGTTACTCTGTTGTGAACTTTGGAGGGATTAGGACAATTTGAACCGACGCGCGTGAATTATTTGACCATTTCAGTGTCTATTTGATTATGCTTGATAGTAAATTTGGCCCTCTTGAATGGCTCAATGACTAAAAACAAGATATTTAACTTAACCACCCCAGAGTTTCGGTTCGACCATCCCTGATAGTAAGTTTGACACACTCCGACAGTCGAAAAAAGTGAAAATACGGTATTTAAGCTGACCATACTAGAGTATCCATTTTTTCCGTGCAGGCAGATGTTTGGCGATTTTAAGATTTTTCTAATTTCAACCCTTGTTTATGATTGCGAGGAAGACACGCTAAAAACTTTGGGGTTAATTTTGTTGCAGGTAATTTCAAGATGGTGAAACTCTTGGTGTTGAGGTACAAAACTTTTCGATTGTTTTGGCCGCAAAACTGTAAAAAAATTGACCTTTCGTACCCAGGTGACCTTTCGTACCCAGGCGCCGCCATTCTAATGTTCGTTGAGGTTATGTTTTCGTCAACAAACTTCAAATATGGTTAAGTTCAAAAAAGTTGTGTTTCGCCGTATGAAGTGAAATCAGTGAAATCAGGACACTGAAAAATAAACAAAGTTCAAAAAATTTAAATGTTTGTGCTGTGCCAGGATGTCACTGATTTCACTTCTCTATTATAATGCGAATAAATAAAATCTTGAAAAAAGGTTACATTTCATGTGTTATATAATTCTTCATTTACTGGAGAATTATCGCAAAATTGTACAAATTTATGCCGAAAAATGGTACAGGAACCAGTATTTACACTTTTTTCGTCTTAAATTTGTATAATTTTGAATTAATTCGTTTATTTTCTCTAATTTTAATGCATGCAACACATTCAAATAATATACACATTTACGCGCACGAACCGATGGATACGCTTTAGTTTTTCACCTCCTTGTAGATTGCGCTAGTGTCGCTATAAGTGGTCAAACGCGCCCATGGCAGTCGACCCAGCCTTTTGTACCCTAAGTCCGAGGGAAATGCACATTACAGGAATATTTGAAATTTTTTGTGCCCAGGTGCGCAGTTGTCCTCTTCCTATACATGTAAAAGTGTGCGAGTGAGAAAGTTTGTCAAATTGACGTAAGTTAGAGAGGTTCTGTTCGTTTGCTTTGATGCTGGTGTCAAGTGCCGGGTTGTGGTGCAAGTTACACGCCGATGAATGCGAATACACTTTGCTTTTTTAAAGCCCTCATTGTACGTACAATAAACGTCTAATAACCTAAATGCGAACTCGATGTTTCAAATAAATTCAACGAATACTCTAAAACAGGCCTCCGTGAAAAGGTACCCTAATTTGTATAAATACATCATCGTGACAATTCAGCTTTCCAGTGGGATGAATATAATTATATGAATAGTAAGAAAATATAAGACTGAATAGTAATATTATATAAGATTATATAATAGTAAGGATTACTACTTTAAGTAGTAAGATCAACTAATTTATTTGTAAAATAACTAATTTAATAGTAAGACTTACTAATTGCAGTAGTAACGCTTACTATTTAAAGCAGTAAACACACCTACCTGAAAGTAGTATCTACCATCGAAAGTTGTAGTAAGGACAACTACTACCAATCTTGTGAGTAAAAGTAGTAGCCTCAACCACTTTAATGGCAGCGGCATATATTACAAAAGAAAATAGTTGGGCCTACTACTTTGTTAATTGTCCCAACCAACTAGTTTTTTCAGTGAATCAGGTTATATTACTTCCATTAATTCTTTATCATATTACAAATTTAAAATGTACTTACCTATACTTTTCCTCCTCAAAATCTGTTCACACATTTTTCAAAAAAGTACCGAAAATACTGTTTAAATATTTATTTTCTGTATCTTTCGTATGATGATCAACAAAAGAACAGAATCTGTCTAACTTACGTCAAGTTGACAAGCTTTCTCACTCGCACACTTTTCCATGTACAGGAAGAGGACAAAAGCGCACCTCCGGCTAGATGCTTGCTCATCCTCAATACTCTAGCCTATTTTCATCATAAGAACTGCAGGATGTCTCCATTTATCTAAACTAGGTCATTAATTACATCACTACCACCTAGCACTCCCTTTTCAAATTGTGATCTTCAATTTCACCCTTGAACACCGGTTTCTGAACTAAAAATCGACAGTAGACTACAAGAGTTACCTAAACGAACAACCTTTTTTCTTTGATCGGCTAAAATCCGAATAATCGTTCGCAATCAACCAGTAATGTATTATTGTCAAGTGCATATGGACGTGCGGGCTAAGGCATAGGCTTTGTACCCACTGCGTCGGCTTGCGGATTCGATTCCTGCCAAAAGCTTCGGCGGCCCATGTGGTGAACACATGCCCTAGCAGTTGATCATCTTCGGAGAGTCGCGGGACAGGAACCTCTAGAGAAAAAGGTTCTTTAACAAGGACGGCTATCAAAGTGTCAGTCACCGATTTCAATGAAACTTCGCTATGCTGTAGAGGACAACAAAATACGAAACATGTTTATTTTACTTGCCGCTGAAAAATATTTTAAAGGGGTGAAAAGTACCCCTAAAATTTACCCCCAAAAACAGTTTTTTCAATATATCTCCGTTTCTATGCGATTTTTTTAACCAATTCGAGATTACTGATTATTGAACACCGATATTATGTACATCATTTCGACCCCGAGAGGTTACATCTCTTACTTTTTACAAGGGTAGAAATGATTTTCACATTCCCATCAGAGAAGGTATTAGATTTGAGTTAAATTTGACCCCCCCCCCTCCCCCAGTTTTTGTCAAATGTCCACGTTTCGAGACTTTCTAAATCCGAAAAGCAGGTATTTACGAATTTGTTTGTCTGTTCGTTAGTTAGTGTGCCTGTAGATTTTTAGTTTGTTAGCACGATTACTTTAGAAAGAATTGACAGACTGGATTTTCCTTTGGTCGACTCTTTCAATATTTTTAAATGAAGCTAAAGTTCTTTAGCCAGCCATTTTAGATAAAAATTCAAAAAGTGAGCGCATTTTGAATATTTTTGAGACCACTTTTTTCCGAGATTAAAATATTCTCTTTTTTTTAATTTTTGATCTGCAAACATTGTGAAAATAATCAAATATTTACCAAAATATTTTATGAGGTACATTTTAGACGGATAAAATAGCCCTTATCAGTACTTTTCACTTTTCTTTGAATAATTATTTGTACATAAAACCAAAGTAAGTGTATTGAAATGTATTAACCACCAATTTAATTTTTATATTTCACTACAAACACAAATATAGCATTTATTGCCTTTTAGCGGTCAATGAAACTTTGCTGCGCTGTAGCAATAACCGCAATTTTTTTGATTGTATTGAAATATAAAAATGATTGATAGTTAACACATCTGCACACGCTCATTATGTTTTCAAACAAAGGTGAACAATAATAAGAAGTAGTTTACCCTCTTAAAATGTGGTTTTTTGAACGATCTCGAAACGCGCCAACTTTAGAATCTTTTTTTCTTTATAATAACGTTATTTTTACAAGTATTTAATGAGTTTTATAATTTTTCGAGAGAAAAATGTAGAAAAACAACGTTTTTACCCTGTTAGAAAAATGGGATGTAACCACCGGAGTTTTTAATTTTATATTTAACACTTTGGTTTAATAATTAATTATCGTCAACTGGATTTTTAAAAATTTGCATTATAAAAGAAAAATTCCGAAAAAAAATTAAAGGGTGTATTTCATATGTGGTTATCACCCTTAAAATGTTTTTTGCAGATAAAAAATATACGTATCTTTTACTTTGTTGCACTCTACAATGCAACAAAGTTTCAGTGACATCAATTACTGATTAAATAAATTTAAAATAAAATTAATTGAAAAAAACATCTTTTTCTGTTATCAAAAATAAGAGATGAAACCCTTGTAGTTTGAAATGCTTGACATAATATCGATATTCGATAGTAAACAATCTCCAATTGGTTTCAAAACAAATTGTGCACGGAAACAGAGATATCTTGAATAAACTGTTCCTGGCGATGAAGTTCAGAGACTTATATTTAAAATCATTTATCTATAATAATTTCCGAGGTATTCTCTATTGTTTTTTATGATTTCGACGGGGGTGGTCAACGCAATGGGAAGTAGGCGGCAATAGATACCCAGAGCTAGCGCCGCGTACAATTGGTCTGTGAACTAGATCGTATGTGCATGCGCCAGTGCACGTATATGTGTATATAGTTCTTTCATGTGTTTTCGTTGTATTATAATTAAAGGGAAATGAAAGACTGAAAGCAAAATTTGAAGGATATGAGACAAAAGACAGATAAGTAACATTTTTTAATGTCTTTTAAATCATATTTCCATAATTTTGCACTAAATATTTCGTATGGCAATACGCAAATGAAAATTTGCAAACACAAGTTTTTCAGGTTGTCAGTCGCACATGACAATTTTCAAATTCTAGGACCAGTCGTTCGTCAACGCTTTCGACTTCAAAAGTCAACCTTCCCTTGCCCCGCTCACCCGCTTTCGGCAGCAGCGCACATACAAATGGTCTGCGAACTAAATATAATCATAATAGTACGAGGCCGTCTACTTATCATTGCGTTGACCACCCCTGGATTTCGAACCGAAATATCAAGGAGCACCTGAACTTTTCAAAAATTCATGTTTTTTAAACCACCCTACTACGCAGTATAAAACTCATAAAAAATTATCCTATGTCGACTGCTTCATGCAATATGGAATAAAATCCATTTTTATCGATCTTGACATTTTGACTTTTGATGATAAAATATACAAAACCAGGCCGCTCTATAGAGCTCTACAGAGTATACAGTGGGTAATCAAATGTAATGGAATTCTTTACAATATTTTCTACATATAGTATAGAATATGCTAATATTTTATTACGTGCTGCAGAAGATTTTGCTTAATTATTAAATTGTAAAAAATTAAACTGTCAAAAAATATACTTCCTTCGATATACAGAGAAACTCTAACCTGTACTGTAAGAAATGTAACATTTCGCTGCTAATTTCAGGTATTAAAATAAGACTCCGAAAAAAACTATTCAAAAACAGGACACGAAAAAATGATACCGTAAAAAAATATCTAACTTTTTCTAGTGCGATTTTTATACGGAGCCTTAAAACCATCTTCAACCTGAAAGTGGTTGAACTCAATGTTTCTTTACAGAAAGCACCTTTCTGATAACTTATAAGTACAGTGAAACTCTTTTACAGCGCCGATTTCAGGACTGACGGTTGGTGGGAACTGACTCATTATATCCCGCTTCGCTTTTGTTTGTTCACGCTTCATTGCTTGCCTAAGTGACAACCGCAGTCCGCGCGCACTCCGCGCATCTCTTGTTACACCTGCCTGCGGCACGGCGTCAATTCCCGGAAGGGCTATAGAAGGGAGGACTATTAAAGGGTTTCACTGTAGTTCAAAGGTAAATTTATAATCTTATGAATTTTCTTATATTTAAAAAACAGAATAAAGTAGCTTTTTTCAACTTTTTAATAGTTTCTTTCAGATCACTTTTTGAAGTACTGCAGGTAACAGGAAATTCAATCAAAAATATTTTTTGTAAAATAAGCATATATTTTCGTCTAAAAAATTTGAATTTCACTTATTTCAAAAAAGGATGCATTCTTTTTTTAAATTAATATTTAAAAATAGTAAATCTATAGAAAAGTAAGGCAATAAAGAAAGCATGATTGCGAAACCGCTTCAATAAATGTAATGCCAAAAAATCACATTTTTGGAAAAGGACGCTGTCCTTTTCTGCTAAATATTTAATATAATTAAAACCTTTGAATATATCTAAAAGTTATAAATAATAAAGAAAAGACACGTGCAAAAATTCTTTCATAACCTTAAACACAAAAAAACCATTTTATGCTACACAAAATCAAAATAATGTAAAATATGCAAAGCAAAGAATTTAAATTCTAAATACGTGTAATATGCATTTGGTATAAAAGTGGTGAAAATAATGTAGAAAAGTTAACACTTTAAACAAAATCAAATGCGAAGCAGGAGATACAATAAGAGAATGTGTTCGCTAAAGCTGAAAGAGCTTTTACACAATAGAATTCACTATCATCAAATTACAGCTGTTGATGTTTTGACATTTAATTTTAAAAGGTATGTGTACAAATGTTGCCAATACAAAAACCGAGCACGTAGCGGGAGGTAAATACATAATAGAGCGCGAAGCGTGAGATAAAGACACCATCAAACGCGAAGCGCGAGATCCAACAGTTCCGCGCCCTAGTCGCGCTAAAACTTGCGAGTGAAGCGCCCCGAATGTGTCCGCGCAGCGGCCAGATTTTTGTTTTATAAATATTTTTAACATTTTCAAATCTATCGAAAAGTACTAAACAATCAAGAAAAATCAAATGTAAAAACGTTTTAATAACACAGACACACAAAAAAAGTGGTCTGTCCGGTAGACTACACTACCATATCTATATGTTTTTGGGATCGCTGATTTCGAATCCGGGGTCCAAATAACCCAATCAGGTCATAGTTTCCCAAAAAATGCAAAAAGAGACGTAAAAACGACGAAAACAGCGTTTTTTCGTGTATATTTTGTATAAAAACAAAAGATTTTCATGTCCGGTCGACTTTAAAACCATATCTATATGTTTTTTGGGTCACTGAATCTGAATCCGGGGTTCAATTAACCCTATCAGGTCATAGTTTTCCAAAAAAAATCAAAAATATACGTAAAAATGAGGAAAACAGCGTTTTTTTTTGTATATTTTGAATAAAAATTAAAGATTTTTATGTTCTGGCAACTTTACAACCATATCTTCATGCCTTTTGGGTCGCTAAATCTGAATCCGGGGTCCAAATAACCCAATCAGGTCATAGTTTCCCAAAAAATGCAAAAAGAGACGTAAAAACGACGAAAACAGCGTTTTTTCTTGTATATTTTGTATTAAAACAAAAGATTTGTATATCCCGTCGACTTTACAACCATATTTATATGTCTTTTGGGTCGCTGAATCTGAATTCGGGGTCCGAAGGACTATGCCAGTTCAGATTTCACCGTAAAAAGCATAACTATAGTTGAAAATTGGCCATTTCGAATTTCTGCGTTAATATTTGTATTTTAAACTCACGCAAACCTCAATCTTAAACATACAAAGCCCAAGTGAAAGAAGCCAGAATTCAGAACCCTAAATCTGTCAAGCACAAACTCAGAAATTCTTAAAACACATCCTGAATTCATACAGCGTAATGAAGCGCAAATTGTCAAAAATGACAGCAATTCTATCTGTTGAAAATGTAAAACTTCTGCCGCGTTTTACATAGGT
>NC_046663.1:104517584-104518632 GCF_010883055.1 Belonocnema kinseyi | reverse complement strand
TCAATACCCATGAATTCCAAACCACACTGAGAGAAATCGGTAGAGATTAATTCACGGAACGGCTCCTCGATCTAATAACTAGCTTTTGCCGTGAAAAGACAGAGAGGAATAGAGATACAAGGTCACGCTTTCGTGCGAGAACTGTTTTCTCAGAAGCTTCGACTTGAGAGGGAAGACGCGTTAGGCCACGTCCCTTTGCTCGCTCAAGTCTCCAGCTCATCGCTTTTAGATCAAACAACGAGAAATAAAATCGAGCGCGATTTATATTCGCGTGGCAATTTATATCCGGTAACTATAACAGTGATCCAACGATCCAAACAGTTATGGCACTTAAACAGCTCACTAATTCCAACCAGTCAACTACTTTTGAAGCACATCAATGCCAAAAAAATTCAGATGCATTTTGCTATATATGTGGCAAATTTGATGTGCCAGTAAATCGTAGATCATTTAGTGATGACCTTATATCAATGTATCAAGACTATTTTGGTATAAAAGTCCAAAACCAAACTGAAAACTGGGTTCCTCATAACGTTTGTGGTGTATGTTTTCAGTCACTTACTCGTCACAAAAGTAATGAAGGCAATAAGAAAACACTCAAAATTAGAAAACCAATTATATGGAGGCAACCTTTGCGAGAGGAAGACTGCTACTTTTGTATGACCAATCTTAATGGAATAAATAGAAAAAATAAAGGTAGTGTCAAATATGCTGATGTATTTAGCGTCACAAAACCAGTGGAAGATAACGATACTTCAAAAACCTTCAGGAAATTGTCAGTGAGCAGAGAGACGACTCATACGGTTGAAAACGATGACGAAATTGATCGTAACAGTGACGAAAGTATTCTGAAAAATGATAAATATGATGATTATGACGAAGATGGTATTGAATATGATGACGATGAATACAACGATTAAGATGAAGAACAGTACCTTCCACGTATCGAAAACCGTGGTGCTCCAGAGTTATTTACGTGGGCAGAATTTAATGACTGTGCACGAGATCTAGGACTTGCTAAAGATGGTATGGAATATTTAGCTTCCAT
>NC_046663.1:104504788-104517484 GCF_010883055.1 Belonocnema kinseyi | reverse complement strand
TGGGATTTTATTAGGACAGCAATCAGGGTTTACAAAAACACCCTGTTACTTGTGTTTATGGGACAGTAGAAATCGCATCAAGCATTATAAAAAAAAAGAAATAGCCAAAAAGAACATCATTTAACGTAGGAAAATTGAACATAATTGAAAAACTTTTAGTCAATCCAAAAGATATTTTAATTCCACCCCTTCATATCAAGCTTGGTCTTATGAAGCAATTTGTCAAAGCTCTTGATATTGACGGTGACTGCTTTCTATACTTGAGCAATCAATACCCACAACTTTCCGAAGCGAAGTTGAAAGCGGGTGTATTTAATGGACCACAAATACGAAAAATGTTGCGGGATCCGGAATTCATTAAAAAAATGACAGACACTGAAAAGGCTGCCTGGCTCAGTTTTAAGATGGTTGTTGAAAATTTTTTAGGCAATCACAAAAGTGCAGATTACAAAAAAATTGTTTCTGATATGGTTTCAAATTTTGGTGAATTGGGTTGTCTAATAAACTTGAAGCTCCATTTTCTTGGTTCTCACATTGACGAGTTTCCAAAGAATCTGGGAGATTTTAGTGAAGAACAAGGCGAACGTTTTCACCAAGACATCAAAGAGATAGAGCGTAGACATCAGGGACATTGGGATGTTAATATGATGGCTGACTACTGTTGGTCATTAAAACGAGATCAACTTTCAAAGGGAACTAAACGGAAGCGACACGCACTCCGTAGATCTTTTGAAAAAAAAAGAGTCCGATATTTTCGAAGAAAATCGTGAGAGGCGAGGGGACTCATGCTAATATAGCACCGTAACGTGAGAGGCAAGGGGACTCATGCTAATCCAGCACCCCAAAGGGAACAGAATTTACTACGTCCACGCTGTTGTTCCTGGGTAATGCTGAAAGTAAATAAAACTTGTTCCAAAAAAAGTGTTTTATTTTTCTTAGATCCTACAATTTCAGGTAAGGGGAATCATGCTCATGGAACAACCAGATGGGACTATTGGAACCCCAGATTCAGATTGAGCGACCCAAAAGATACAAAGATATGGTTGTAAAGTCGGCCGGACATGAAACTCTTTTAATTTTATACAAAATATACGAGAAAAAACGCTGTTTTCGTCATATTTACGTCTCTTTTTGCATTTTTTGGGAAACTATGACCTGATTGGGTTATTTGAACCCCTGATTCAGATTCAGTGACCCAAAAGACATATAGATATGGTTGTAAAGTCGACCGAACATGAAAATCTTTTGTTTTTATACAAAATATACACGAAAAAAAGCTGTTTTCGTCGTTTTTCGTCTCTTTTTGCATTTTTTGAGAAACTATGACCTGATTGGGTTATTTGGACCCCGGACTCGAAATCAGCGACCCCAAAAACATATAGATATGGTAGTGTAGTCTACCGGACAGACCACTTTTTTTGTGTGTCTGTGTAATAATCCTAATCACAAAAAACGATTTCCTGCTATACAAAAACCCTTCATGAAATACACAAATTTTGGTTGATGGAATTCTTTTGTAATACTTTTTCGCTCAGTTTTTTCCTAAAAATACGTAAAACAAAGAATTAAAATAGTCAAAAAGTTTTAAACTACCAAAGAATGATAAACAATAAAAAAAATTCGAGTGCGAAACCTCTGTAATAACTTAAATTACAAAAAAAAAATGTTGTGCTATACAAAAACCTCCACAAAACGCATAGTTTTTCATGTATCCAATTCTTTTATAATACTTTCTACTTAGTTCTTCATGTATCATAACAATTCGTAAGCACTAATTAAAAAATTTGTTTGTTAAATGTTTCTTAAATTGAAGTTTTGCCTATTTCAAGAAGAGCTCGATACATCTTCAAAGAGTTTTTTTATTTGGTGAATCAACAGTCGTTCTTCTAAGGCCATTGATATTTCCAATAAATTACATTTTCTTCATGTGTGTTTAAATTCGAAATGCGTCAGATTTGACCTATTTGGCATATGGTTGTGTGAAATGAAATAATGAAAGCCCTGAAATGCTCACTCGTAGCTTCGTTAATCCGCTGTAGCCACTAATGCCGTATGGTAACCGACAATCTATTTCACCATAAAGTACTATTAAAGTAAGAAGGAATGCACAAATATTAATTTCATTTCTAGATACTTTTGTTGCTAAAAGGAATGAAAATGAGTCTTATAATTATAGTCATAGGCATTTGATATGCTAATGGAAATAAATCATAATTATATAATACAATGTAATAATAATTGAATATATTTTATCCAGTTATAATATTTAATCCTTATTCGTAGCTTTATGCTCATTTACAGAAAATACAAGTATCGTTTTTTTTATAAATTAAAGTAAACGGAACTATTTAAGAATTAAGTTCAAATGTAGAAATATTTGAAGACACGGCGGCTGCATTTAAAATTACTAAATTAAAGCTCATTACCATGTACAGCTATAACGGAAATGGTCAAAGAATACGTCACAGAAGAACCACGGAACACACTGCAGAGTTGAAAGTACCACGTTGCAGTCATTCCCAAACGTCTATTAGTCGGTTCCACTTTCTCTTAAAATATTAATAGCTCATTCAGCTACAAAGAATTTTGAACCAAGAGCAAAGTGTACTTTACAAAATGATTATTGTCATAATTTGTATATTTACGCGTATATATTTTTATGTGCGTTTGGAGGTCTTAAGCGTATCTTCCATTTTTTCCAAATTTTTTATTAACGTTCTTTAGGCAATGATTTATGTTCAATATAACCCTGTTTTTCGAAAATAAACTTTATGGTAAGTCTAGAAAATCGTAAAAGTAATGACAGTCAATTTTTTGACTGTGCTTACATTTATTTAGAAAAGAGTGCTGTCGATTTAAAAAAAAAGTCTAGTTGGATGATTTTTTCTTATTTTATTCCTATAGATTTATAGTTAAATTATCTTTATGTAACGTAAGCATAATTTACGCATTTTACCAGCATCTTTTCGGTTCTAAAAGTAGGCGTTTATACAACAGAAGGAGGGATAGAGAATGCGCATGTATGAAGTGTTGCGGAGTACGATTAGGATCATAATTGTTCTTCGCATATGCGCATTCGAATCCTAACCTCAAACAGCAGACGAAATAAACTTGTAAATCATACCACGAATCATACCTTTGTTACATTAAACGTCGTGTTTCCCTCCTAGATACACCATATACTATTATTTTGACGCAATAAATACACTATCATTTCACACAATCATGATGTGCCAATTTTATCCGAAGTTATTCCATTTTGAATGTTTTAATTTTAAACCTCTAAATTTTTAACTCTAATTGTTTTCAATTTGAAGTAGCTATTTAAATTTTTTATCACTTTAATTAAAATTAGTCAACTTTGAACATTTTAAATTTACAATTGATAAAATAGTTATATTTCTTGAAAATGAATATAACTTTGTGATTACCTACTAATGAAGCTATTAATTTTCAATGATTCGATGGGTAACATTTCCAAGACAACATTTTTTTATGTCAAGGGAATTTCTTTTGTCTAGCTTTTAAAATAATTTTATGTAAAAATTAAAAGGTGAGAGAATTGAAACCGAAAATTTTTTAATGAAAGGCCTAAAAACAATGAGTTTTTATTCTGAAGCAACTTTCTATTAGCGATGAAAAGTTAACTAATTTAATAGTTTTTATATTCAGATTTTCGGTTTAAAATAGTTCAATGTTGAATGATTATATTTATAAATTACTCAGGTTTTTAATAATGAGCAGTTATTTTTATATGAAAAAGTTTTAAGGAAAAAATCTGAAAATCTATATATAATTCAAAAAATAAGGTGACTTTATGGTTTTCTCAAAAAATATTAATTTATTCCTCAATATTTATGTTGTCCCCCTCAAAGTAATCCCCCTCAGATATAATACACTTGTGCCAACGCTTTTTCGAATCATATAGCCTTGAGTTCTTTTAGCGATGCAGTTTTTATCTCCTCAATCGTTGAAAATCGATGTTCTTTCATGGGTCTCTTCAGTTTTGGGAAAATAAAAAAGTCACTCGGGGCGAAATCCGGTGAATATGGAGGCTGAGGCATCACTGTGGTGCTGTTTTTGGTCAGAAAATCTTTCACAAGAACTTTCAAAATTAAGCAGTTCTGGAACAAATTTCGCTGACACACGTCTCACTCTTACTCAGAGTAGACTCACCGTATGCAACTGTCAACATTTCAAGAGTTTTAGAGCACTGGATTCCATTTTTCACACAAAATTTAATTCAAGCTCTTTGCTCCATTTTTTCCGAAAGAAGAAAATCGCCAAGCACACCAAACCTTTCTAAACTTTTATGCCTCTACCAGAAAAATAACACGAGCTATATAGTCAAAACTGTGAACATATGATCGTGATGAGTGTACCAACACAACAAAACAGAAAATTAAAACTTGAATGTACGTAGCCCGCGAAAATTGAAAAGTCACCTTACATTTTGAACAGACCTCGTATATATATATAAATGTTTGTCTGTATGTCCTTTATAGAATCGTAAACTATGCATTTGATCATGTGATGATCTTCAACAAAGTTGTTGTGCATGAGCCCACGAAGGTTTCTGAGTTGGTACGACCAATTTTCAACTGAAAAACAGCAATAAAAAGTATACTTACTCCGCTTTGGCGAAGCCGTCGCCACAAGGAGCAACTAGTTTTTGAAATAAAAATAAAAATATTTTATTTTATAAACTTATATAATTATATAATATATTCATATACAACGGGCACGAATGTAATAGAAGTTCTGAACCTTAAAGTGAAAGTCAATTTTCGTTTTATTAGTTATAACATATAAACTATACGATATTAAATAATTTCTAAATCAGTTGAAGTGGAACAATATCTAAAAAAAGTGTTGCTTTTATTTAAATACTTAGCACTTCAGTTACATGTTGACAGAAAAAATATTTATAATCCTGTGTTTGCAAACGTAGTAGTACCGATCTTGTAATCTATTTCTAACGGAAGGCGGAGTTATGTATAGGTAATATCTCTTAAATAAGGAACTGCGTACGAGTAGCAGTTTTTATACTAAATTTCATAAGCCTACACTGATCTTTCAATTTAGTAAACCATGTTATTCTCCATTTTAATAAACAACATACGTGTTCATATCACTGAATATATCAGTCAATTGATTTGAATCATTTAATACTTAACGCGTAGTGACTCATGCTGATCATTTTTGGACAAAATTGATCTTCATAAAAGGACCTCACAAAGCACACGCAGAAAAAAGAAATGTAAAGTGTTTCTTGTAACCGTAACTGTCAGAACGGCTCTTAATGATGGGGTGAAAATCTCAAAATCACTTAACATTTCGTATGTGTCACAATGAAGTTAATGTAAATTTAACTCTTATTCTTTAGTAAAATAAACCTTCATTACCTACAAGGAGAGAAATTTCGCGAGATTAATTCACGGAACTGCTCCCTTGCTTTTAAAGCAACGGTCTCGTAAAAATTGTAGCTCTAAAGTCTAAAACTGCGCGCCTCCGTGACATAGATCTCGAAATTTCTGTACGTGCAGTAATAAATACTATAAGATTTGTGAAATCCACTAAACCGAGATTTCAATAGCGGTACAGTGGACGTTACATAATTATCGATACATATTACTAATCCAAAAAGCTTGTTGATCAACAGTAAAAAAAGGATCAATTTTATTGCAGAGCAGTTTGCTCCAGCGATCATTTGACTCTCGAAATCACAATGATTTGTCCATTCTGATCAATTTGATCTTATTTTTTGGTTAGTTTGTCAGAAT
The DNA here is from genome assembly GCF_010883055.1 of Belonocnema kinseyi. Taxonomy (NCBI): domain Eukaryota; kingdom Metazoa; phylum Arthropoda; class Insecta; order Hymenoptera; family Cynipidae; genus Belonocnema; species Belonocnema kinseyi. Next base: position 104,511,701 of record NC_046663.1, on the reverse strand, counting down.
AAACAAAATGGCCGCCAATTCTTGGTGCCGGTCACGAAGTACTACAAGGAGACCGCACGCCATGTATTTCGATTGATGCCAGTTCGCGATCGCCTGTCCTTGGAGTTTTATGCCTCCCCAGATTAGAGCATCCCTTCAGTGAAAATATAAAATTAGAAATTGTCGTCTGCTACGGAGTATCCAGTGTGTTTATAGGTTAAGTTTGATTATGTGAAGTGGTTGTCGGTGTCACGCACGCAGTGATAATGCTTGTATAATTTATATAATTATATGAATAATGCCTTTAAAACAGGAGGAGGAATATAAAAACAATAGAATGCAAGTATAGATATTGAAGATTTTGCGAGTAATACCTCTCTCTCTTTCTGTGCCCTACTACTCGAATCACATCCCTTACAAAAACAACGCGACACTATTTTATCACTTATGTTTATGTTTATCCCGATTCAAATTTTACATCACATGCTCCCGCAGTTCCTAGAGTTTCCGGACGTAGCGCTATCATCTGGGAAGGATGAAAATTTGAGGACAGTCGATCGCGAATGTGGGCTTTTTTCCACCATCCCCGCTATAGGAGTGCGGTCTCCTTGTAGTACTTCGTGTCACCGGTGTCATAACGACATAAGCTAAAAATTGTATAAAACCGCAGCAAATGACAACTTCACTTAACAGATGTTACTTTCTAATATCAGATTTCGTTATTTTTTAAACTTTTCAAGCACTCCCCTACTGAAAGAAATCTCTGAGTTTTCTCTAGCGAAATAGCCTAGCCCATTTGAGTCTATAAACAGAGTCAATTTGACACAATATAGTCTCGGAGATAGTCTGAGAGATTTGGGTCCTTTTTAAGATCCTTTTAGTGGTCCTTTTGAAAGTGGTGCGACGGTCATATGATGTTCCTTTTGTATTCGTCACGTACCGGGCGGGCAGAGTTATTTACAGTAGTTGGCCGTGGCTAATCTGCTGTCCCTTTTTAAATTTCTCTTCAAATTATTAACACTTTTGTTTTAATTGATGAATTTTCTCATTATACATATTTATAATTATAACTTATATATTAATATACAATTATCTAGTTGAATTAAAAAATGTTGTCTTTTTTGGCGTATCTCATTCCATTTACGAGAAACGTTGTATTAATTCCAATTTTAAGCATTTAAAAAAAAGTTAGATATCTGAAATCATCGAAACCCGTAGATTCCGAATTATTATGTTTTAGGCTGTTAACTGTGAAATTATAAAAAAATCTACTTCTAAATTTTAATCCGAAAGCTTAACAAAGGACCCTTGAGTGTCGGCTACTCTATTGATATAGCCTCTCTGCTTGTTATTCATGATCGAATTCTTATTTCAATTTCAGACTCTCTGCTTGTTATTTATGATAGTATTGCTATTTCAATTCTGGAAAGGACATTTTAAATCCTTTAAAACATTTAAAAGAACTACCTGGACCTCAAAATATATCTACCTGAGTGCCTGCGAAGAATTTCTCTGAGCTTCTCTGACCTAAAGAATTTTTAGTATATACTCAGAGATTCTTTTCGGTAGGGTCTGCACTATCAGAAACCATGAAAAGCTTGCATATGAGCTAAGGTACTCTGAGAATGTCAGCCATCTTGGTTTGATTTTATACATGATCCCGAATCAGATCATTATGATCTCAGAAGTCGATCATTCACTCTGGCCGATCAAAAAGCTCTTGAAATCGGTATAATTTTTGTTGCATAACGAAAATGATATTGATTTCGGTATCATTTTGAACATCTCTTTTATATTATCATCAGAGAGGGTATTACCTAAATAACAAAATGTGAGCAATATGCGAAGCATTACGCACGCATGTCGTGCCGACCAACACGCGCAGAATGCTCTCAGCTGCGCCGACATGTGTCATCAATTGTGTCGCATGTCGCTCACATGTCGTGACTCATTAATTGGTCCGAATATTGCTCGCATATCGTGATTATTTATATATTCTAAAAACATAAAATTATATATTAATTTCCTTACACGTCCAAAATAAAAAACCCACATTGTCAGTCATAGATAAAGGTCAGTTTCAGGTAAAAAATATCCTTTATCGACAAAACCTTCAAAGTGAACCCTTTTAATTCTTTTGGGCGTACAAATATTCTTTATTTCTTTATTAAAAAAGTGGAAATGAATATAGTTTATAAAATGTTAATTTTCAAAATGCCATCACAATGTTCTTATATTTAAACAACTAGTCTTTCCAAAATATCTATGTGAGGTAAAAACGTACAGGGGTGAACAAATTTTTCTCACAACTCTTTTTGGGTAACTAAATAAGTTTTTTTAATTTTAATTATGCAAGACCTGAAAACTTTTTTGCAAAAATAGTGTAAATTTCAATTTTTCTTAAATATTCAATGACTTAAGAAATAATCAACATTTCTTAATGTTCTTGGGTTCATTTTGAAGCTACTTTTTCACCGTATCACAACCGATAATGATTATCAAATGCCAAAGTTTCCAGTGATCCCAGATTTGAAATGACATTCACTCCAATACCTTGACAGGGCTATGTCCGTATAAATATAGTAGGAGACGATGACTGGGTTGCGCGCGCAGGCCATTTCTCCTCTTCTGAATTTGAAAACTCGAAGCTGCACGATTGCCGGTCGGAACACTTCGGCGGTTCTATTTATATCTCTAACTGCTTTGAAATAAAATCAATATATATAAATATATATAGATATATACTCATATTATTGATGATAATATTATTATTATGTTATATTATAATAGTCTTATTTATATCTTGAACTGCATTGGAAAGAAATTAAAGAAATTGGCGATTTTGGAATTCATCTTGTTTGGATAAAAACTCAATTATTTGGTTGAAAAATTAATTATTTTGTTGAAAATATAACTATTTTGTAAAAGAGTCCTCTTTTCTATCAAACGTTCAAATACTTTGTTAAAATTGTTTCATTCTTTTTATTTGAAAGTTCACCTCTTTCGTTGAAAATACATTTTTGAAACTGAAAATTTAAAAAATTTAACTATTTGGTTGAAAGTTTAACTCTTTGATTGAAAACTCATATTTTTCGCTTAACACCTATTTGAAAATTCATTTTTTCTGTTAAAACTTATTTATCTTTATTTGAAACTGTAACTATTGTAGGATTGATTAAAAATTAATCGTATATATTCGTTAAGTTGAAAAATCGTTTTTTTAGAGAACATTAATCTTCTTGGTCGAAAATTCACCTTTTCCCTTGAAAATTTAACAATTTTGATGAAAATTCGTTTTATTTCTTGTTCAATTCAATTTTTTATCACAGTTTTTATCTGGAAATTGAACCATTCCATTTGTGGTTGAAATTTTATCCCTGTACATTGTATTAGTTAAAACACCAATTACTTGACAGAAAATTAATTTATTTCTTTTCGATTATGATTTTTTTTTAATTGAAAGAATTTTTAAATACAGTTTTTTTAATTGAATTCAAGGTATTAAAAATTGAAAAATAATTGATTTTAGAAGATGATTCTGAATCCGTTCAAAATTAAAGAATTAATAGATATTAGTTTTTAAAATTATTTTCAATTATGACTTCAAATATAACTTCAGTCTACAAAAATTTTATTTTTAACCTATTCAATTTCAAATTTTTTAATTAAAAAAAAAATGTTGTTAATTATTAGCAATATTTGACCGTTTATTTAAAACAATCCATTATAAACAACTATTAAAAACTATACAAATTTGAACAGAATGCTTTGAAATAGAAAGCCTTCAATTTTTAAAATTGAAATGAGCTAAATTTTAACTTTGAACGCTACAATTTTAATTTAAAAAAAGATTCAAAATTAATTTAAACTTGAAATTATTTCAAATGGTTTGAAACCCGATGTAGATTTTTGCAGATTTAAAAAAAAATTTAACATTTTGGAGTATTTTAAAATATTTAAAAAGAATAAAAAATTGTTGTGATTGCTAAGAAAATTGAAAATGATTTTTTAATTTGAAAAATTAATTTTAAGTGAATATTTGAAAATATTTTAAAAATTGAAAAAAAATCAGGACGATTTTAAAGCAACTTTTTTATTTTGCAGTTTTTTTTTAATGCTATGAAAAAAATCTAATTAACAAAATATATCAATTTTCAACCCAAAAGTTTACTTTTTAACAAAATAAATTAATTTTGTATCAAATAATTGGTGTTTTAACTGTTTATGTTTATATTATATAAAATGATTTTATTTATTTTTAGTTTGTTAGAGGCGAGGGGCACTTCTTTTTATTTTCTTATTTCCAAATTTTTTGCAGGTCCTTTTCGGTAGTTTTTTATGCTTTTCAGGCTTTTTCCACCGAGTCAATATATTTATTTATATATTTCTATTATTGCATAACCTTCCTTCCAATTTTGTAATTTAAGTTTTCAAAGTTTGTATTTTATCAATGGATCAATTGCAGGTCCTCTACTCTACTTGGATAATTTTTTGACAATACATGTAAAAATGTATGTACTCACAACATTGCCAAAACTTTTTTTCCGCGAAATTGGTCAAACACATTTCGAAGTTTTATTTTTTTTTCTAACAGGTGTAATTAAAATTTTTTAAATTCTAATTTCATAGTAGTAATATTTACATGATATAAATGTTAAAAACTTAACCGATTCCCAGAAAATTATAAATTTTTATAAATATTTTTTCTTCTACTTTGCTAATTAAATAATTACTACATCTGTTTAAGAAAACGATAAGGTGTGTTGTCAAGAAATTATCCACATATTTTTAAAGTGTTTTTCTTTTAAACTATTGATATAAATGTTTATAGATAGGTAACACAGATAGATTTATAGTACAAAGATTTTTCTTTTCAGTTTAAACAATATCACACACTAAAGAAAAACTTGGACAATTTTTTGATAATTCACATTATCATTTTCTCAGTTATTAAAATTCAAATATTCACAACATTGTCAAAATCTCGTTTGATTAAAAACTCAATTATTTAGTTGAAAAATTAATTCTTTTGTTGAAAATGGAACAATTTTGTAAAAAAGTCCTCTTTTCTATCAAAAGTTCAACTACTTTGTTAAAATTTATTTATTTTTCTACTTGAAGGTTCATCTCTTTCGTTGAAAATGTAACTATTCTGATGAAAATATGTTTCATGTGTTGTTGAAAATACATTTTTGAAACTGACAATTAATCTATACCATTTTTGGTTTAGAAAATCATGTATTTTGTTAAAAATTCGTCTTTCTTTGTATAAATTAAATTGTTTTATGTAAAATGTATATTTTTTGGTTAAAAATTAAATTTTTCAGTTGCAACATAAACCGTAAATATTTTTTGGTTGCAAAGTTATTAACCTCTTAACAATTTGATCCTATCTTTCTATTGCACGAGTTACTTACTTACACTTACTACTTACTACTTACACTTAAAAACTAATATATATTAATTCTTTCATTTTGAACGGATTCAGATCCATTTTCTAAAATCAATTATTTTTGAATTTTGAATACCTTAAATTCAATTTAAAAATTTTATTAATAAATTCTTTCAACTAAAAAAAAATCATAATCGAAAACAAATTAATTAATTTTCTATCAAGTAAATAAAAATAATAAAACAATTTTAACAAAGTAGTTGAACGTTTGATTTTCAACAAAATAATTAATTTTTCAACCAAAGAATTGAGATTTTATGCAAACGAGATTAATTTCAAAATCGCCAATTTCTTTCATTTCTTTCAAATGCGGATCCAGATATAAATAAGACCATTATAATGTAACATAATTATAATATTATCATTAATAATATGAGCATATATTTATGTATTTATAATAGTATTAATATTTATGTCTTTTATATTTTATACTTGAAATAACGTTACCTCAAAATATACGCATATAAAGAGGCGCGCGAAGTATTCAAATCATGAGAATCGCCAGCATCGAAATCTGGAAAAATCTGGAAATATTAAAATCCCAATCTCTTGATTTTATTTCAAAGCAGATAGAGATATAAATAGAACCGCCGAAGTGTTCCGAACGACAATCGTGCACCTTCGAGTTTTCAAATTAAGAAGAGGAGAAATGGGTTGCCCGCGCAACCCAGTCATCGTCTCCTACTATATTTACACGGACATAGCCCTGTCATAGCATTGGAGTGAACCTCGTTTCAAATCTGGGATCACTTAAAGTTTCTTATCGAATTGAAAGAACTTTGAAGTTGTTCAACAAAAAAGTTGAAAAAATGGCAATATTCTTTTTGGTAACCAAACCGGCAAAAGTTGAATACATGTATTCGTGATTAAAAACAATCGACCCCGGTAAGCTGTCGCAGCTGTCTTACTTCGCGAGTCAAATCATATTTCCACCTGCATTGATATTTGACTAGGTTTGTGGAGAGCGCTTTATTCAAATTCTGAAATACTAATTCTATGTGATTATGATGTCGAAATTAAAACGTATATAAACGCAAATTAAATTTGTAATTACATATCATTTTTAATATTATTCGATCATTCTTCAAACAATCAGATTACAAATTAAAGTGCAAAGAAAAAATAATTTCACTTGAAATTTATTGAAATATTGTCGAAAATATTTTCAAATTTATATGGTAGTTCAAATTACTGATGTTTGGTAATTAGTAGTATTTATACAAAAAAATCGCTTGTAAAATCATTGATTTTTCATGCATCTTCATGATGATGAAATGCGACTCATAAAGCTCGCAGCATGTGACTATGTCCGTGATGGCGAAACGCGACCCATAACGCTCGCACAGTGATCCCAGATCTGAAACGAGATGCGGTCCAATTCTATGACAGGCCTACGTCCGTGTGAATATAGTAGGAGACGCTGTAAATGACTGAGTTGCGCGCGCAACCCATTTCTCCTCTTCTGAATTTGAACACTCGAAG
>NC_046663.1:104502914-104504688 GCF_010883055.1 Belonocnema kinseyi | reverse complement strand
CGCGCGCAACTCAGTCATTCACAGCGTCTCCTACTATATTCACACGGACATAGGCCTGTCATAGTATTGGACCGCATCTCGTTTCAGATCTGGGATCACTGCGCTCGCAGCTAAGTGACCAGCATTCAATGCTGGTGAGATGCGCACGCGTTCTCGAACGCATGACATGAGAATCACACCATGCGGGTAAGATACGTCGCACGAATTGTTATCTGGGATAGATTTGTGTAAAATTGGACACCCCTCTAGTTTTTGTCTGCCTGTCTTTATGCCTGTCTTTATGCCCGTCTGTGTGCACGATACTTTTAAAAAATTAATCTATTAGATTGGCAGATGATACACTCGTTTATGGTCCTAAACTAAAGTTCAAGTTCGTTAGCCCACCATTTTCGATAAAAATTCAAAAAGTCGGCACATTTTGAATATTTTTGAGACCACTTTTTTCAAAATTCAAAAAATCTGAATGTTTATTCATAGCATCCAAAAAGTCGAACAGTTTATCCTTATGACTTTTTCATAAGATAAAAAAATACCAGAGTTATAGTATTTACAAAATTCCAAAAAACACAAAAATGAGAATTTCAAGCCAAATAACGCATGATATGAAAAAATCAAGAAAAGAACAATGTTTCTTTTTGAACGTTCTACAAGATTATCATAGCAACTTTTGGATTTTCTGAAAAATCTAAAATTGAAATTTTAACAGCACGAAGAAAAAACTAAAGTTAAATTTTGTTGCATGTAAAATTTCCAGCTGATAAAGTTTACATGCTATTTGGCGAAGGTTTATCCTACGATGGAATAAAAGCTGTGGTCTGATACGGCATCCTTACTAGCAATGGGAAAACGGTAAAGTATGAGTGAATTCAAGTTTAAATCGGGACACCAGATTTAAAACAACTAAGAAAAAAGAAAAGTTAAAATTTTTTGCAGCTAGAACTTGCAAACGGTTAAAAATAAAACACATTTCGGCGAAAGTTTCACTGAGGTTAGGAGAATAATTCTGATCTCGTCTACAGCGTCACGATAAAGTGAGCAAATTTCGGTAATACATGTACAATCAGCAACAGAAAATACAAAAAAAATCATTTTTTCTTACTGATATATCTCCTCCGAAATCAATTAGATTATTTTTGAGGCATTAGAACTTATTTAATAACATTTAGCAAAAAGCAACTGACTGATGGGAATCCCCAGTTCTCTCCAACTTAATGAAGTTAAACGACGACAGATAGCGCTGGGATCGCAATTCTTGCTACATCGCGAATAAAAATGGAGCGATTATAAGGCGAAAGATTATCCAGGTTAATTTTTATTGCGGTGAATCTTTCGCTTAAAATCGATGTAAACTTTATCTTTTGTTTTTTCTGTGCATACAAAATAATGAAAAATCGCAAAAGTACATTTTTCGGACAAACTATGCAAAATACGGTAAAAGATGAATTGACAAAAATTGTGCAATTAAAAAAGATCTACAAAATTTCTTATTAATGACTTTTTGATAGGATGCGTAGTTTTGGCTTTAATAATAAAAAACGGCATTGACAGTAAAAAAAATCTGCCCTCTGTGTGGGCACCTTCTTATCACAACTTTTGTCTTTTAATTTCTTTTTCGTCTCGCATGTAGGGTTTCTAACAATTAAATATTTTATGTTTTTAATGCTACTTTTTACGATTAAAACGAAAAACAGAACTTTCAAAAAATTATTCATGACAAATACATTATATTTAGATTCTCATCAGAGAAGGTATTAGATTTGTGTAAAATTTGACC
>NC_046663.1:104484922-104502899 GCF_010883055.1 Belonocnema kinseyi | reverse complement strand
CCCCCCCCCCCCAGTTTCTGTCAAAAGGTCCACGTTTTGAGACCCCTTGAATCCGAAAAACAAGTTTTTACGAATGTGTCTGTCGGTCTGTCTATATGTATGTATGTCTGTCTGACTGACTGTGAACACGATAACTTTTGAAAAAATCATTCTATTAGATTGGCCTCTGGTACATTCTGTTAGTGTCGTAAATTAAAGGTCAAATTCGTTAGCCAGCCATTTTGGATAACAATTCAAAAGTTAGCGCATTTTGAATATTTTTGAGACCACTTTTTTCAAAACTCAAAAATTTTCTTTACGGATGTTTATAGCGTTCAAAAAGATGAACAATTTATCCTGATCACTTTTTTTCATAAAACCAAAAATTACCAGAGTTAAAGAATTTACAAAATTCCAAAAAACACATGAAAATGAACCTTTTAATCCAAGTAACGGAAAACATGAAAAAAGCATGAGAAGAACAAGTTTAATTACTAAATGCCCTACAAGATTATCTTAACAACATTTTGAATTTTCTTGAAAAATCAAAAATTCAAATTTAAACAGCATAAAAAATAATGGAAAATCCAAAAATTACATTTTTTCAGCCGTTCAGCTACTCATTTGGACATTGTTACACAATCTGAGAGAAATTTGACTTGACTTGATTTAAGAGTGACATTTATTATATGTGGGCCAAAAGCCATACACGGGAAAAACCACAAAATCTGATCATTTATTTTATGGAAGAACAGTAAAGAAGAAGAGTTGGAAGGGCTAGAGAGTCGAAAAATGAAAGTCGTTGTTAAACTTATTTCATGAGGAAGTCTTTTGGCATCGCGTGCTTGAGAAGCGGATTAAAATCATATTTCCCGAGAGAGGAGATATGTTTAAAAGGTGATGTATGCATGTCATCTTCGGATGGCATAGTATCTGCAGCTAGGCTGCAGGACTTGTAGAAGACTCAGAGTGTTCTCAGCTTCAGGCCGTGTTGACACAGAATACATGTACACAGTCAGCAGATCGCAAACATGGCGTGCCCGTTATCTCTTGAGCTCACAGTAACTGCAGCTAGCCTGCAGGATCTGCAGAGAACTTTTTCTGCAGCTCCTGCAGCCCACATATTACTATTATTATTTGTTGATAATTAATATTTAAATAATTCAGTATACATTTCTTTACTGTTTTCCCCAAATAAATTATAATAAGATTGTACTATTTGATCTTCCTTATACGTATGAAGATCAAATTGTCACTAATAGGCAATTGAATGTCACTAACAATTTTAATGAGCCCCAGGAAGAATGTGCAATAACCTCATTGTTAAATGTGTAATAATAATAATGTCATGATGAGAATATTTCAAACTGCGCGCTTGTATTCTGCCTTCTGTCACGAGATTGGATTCGAACTGAACCCGGGCCTTCCCGGCCGGTTCGGAAGACTATTGTACACATTGCGGGTCCGCGACCTGTTGTACGTGTTTGGTTTCTTTGTTTTTCAATTATATTCATAGCGTGCGAGAAAAACGCCATATAGTGACCGTGTGATCACCATCGTGTAAGCGATGATTACATCATAAAGGAGGTTTTAAAGATGAACGAAATCGTGGTGAGTACATTTATTATTATTATAACCTCACTCTTTGTCTCAGCCCGTTTTTCTTCTCACTTTTTACATTATTCTCATTAGAGAGGGTATTAGGTTTGTGTCTATTACTGGTCAGTTTATTGAAATTATGTCTGAGAGATTCTCAGTACATATGTGGCAGACGTTTCGACTGTACGTCGACAGTTCTCATTAGTATGAAATACTTCTTTCTACGAAATGATGCACCTGTATGTTAAATTTAATTTGTTAGTTACTGAAATGACTCCGTCTGCTGGACGGACTTAAATAAAGATTGAGATTATTGTTGACATTGAAAAACACACACTTATCACATGCCATCCAGCAGACGGCGGACGGCATGTGATAAGTGTGTGTTTTTAAATTTTAACAATAATCTCAATCTTTATTTAAGTCCTTCCAGCAGACGGAGTCATTTCAGTAACTAACAAATTAAATTTAACATTCAGGTGCAAAATTTCGTAGAAAGAAGTATTTTATACTGATGAGGACTGTTGACGTACAGTCGAAACTTCTACCATATATGTACTGAGAATCTCTCAGACATAATTTCAATAAACGGACCAGTAATTGATTGAAATTTTTGACTTCCCTCTACAAGAATGCCTGTGTGTTCGTTCGAGGGTCTGTAGATTTTTGGAAGTTAGCACGATAACTTTCGAAAGAATTGACAGTTTGGATTTGCCTTTCGTATACTCTGTTATTGGCTTAAATAGAAATTTTCCTGCATAGTGACTGCACAGTGCTGACAGGCTCTGCAGATAGATCAACAACCCTCTCGGTAAACCTTGATACAGATGCGGGTGCATATGCTGCACATTACGCCGTCGGTCCCTACCGGAATGAGATGCTGGCATTCTGCCATTATCATAACTGCAGAGGGCAAGTACGTTGGTACGACATATGAACGACAATCGTGCACCTTCGAGCTTTCAAATTAAGAAGAGGAGAAATCGGTTGCCCGCACAACCCATTCATCGTCTCCTACTATATTTACACGGACATAGCCCTGTCATAGCATTGGAGTGAACCTCGTTTCAAATCTGGGATCACTTAAAGTTTCTTATCGAATTGAAAGAACTTTGAAGTTGTTCAACAAAAAAGTTGAAAAAATGGCAATATTCTTTTTGGTAACCAAACCGGCAAAAGTTGAATACATGTATTCGTGACTAAAAACAATCGACCCCGGTCAGCTGTCGTAGCTGTCTCACTTCGCGAGCCAAATCATATTTCCACCTGCATTGATATTTGACTAGGTTTGCGGAGAGAGCTTTATTGAAATTCTGAAATACTAATTCTATGTGATTATGATGTCGGAATTAAAACGTATATAAACGTAAATTAAATTTGTAATTACATATCATTTTTAATATTATTCGATCATTCTTCAAACAATCAGATTACAAATTAAGGTGTAAAGGAAAAATAATTTCACTTGAAATTTATTGAAATATTGTCAAAACTATTTTAAAATTTATATGGTAGTTCAAATTACTGATGTTTGATAATTAGTAGTATTTATACAAGAAAATCGGAATGACATGCTGGCATTCTGCCATTATCATAACTGCAGAGGGTAAGTACGTTGGTACGACATATTGCTATCTGGGTAATAGAAAGTAATTGAAATTCTCTGTGAAGGACAGAGTTCTTGGTATATCTGGGTGTTTTTGTGATGCGTCTAAGGAATTTATTTTGTATAATCTGGATCTGATTGATTTAACTTTTTGACCCACCACCCCAAATTGTACAGGTGTAGGTTATGATTGGTCGAATAAACATTTTGTAAACTAGGATTCCATATTCAGGTTTTAGACTCGAGTGTCTATTAATAATAGGACTTCAACACGAGATAACCCCGAGAGCTTTCCCTTTAGATTCGTGGATATGCTGCTTCCAGTTTAGACGTTTATGAAGTTTACCCCCTAGGTATTTTACGGAATTTTTCCATTCTATTGGTTCGTTAAACATTTTTGATGGATCTAGTTTGACAGGCTTTCTGACTGAGAAAAGAATTGATTGTGACTTTGCTACATTAATTTTTATTCTCCAAAGCTTAACCCACGCTTAAATGATTTCAAGAGCTTGGTTAAGTAATTTCAAGATTTTCGGGACTGATCAAGAGGAAGTGAATAGTGCGGTGTCGTGTGCATATAATCCAATTGTAACTTCAGGGACCTCAGGGATGTCGTTCACGTAGATAATAAAGAATACCGGACCTAAGATGCTGCCTTGGGGCACACCCGCTCGGATAGGTTTCTCTTTTGAAAGTGTCTGGCATTATATGCTGGGTAGAGTGACCTTTTCTAAAACCGTATTGTGATTTAAGGATGCTATTTTCCTCAAGGTGGTCGTTTATGCGAGTGAGTATTATTTTTTCAAAGATTTTGCTCATAGTATTTAATAGACTAATTGGCCTGTAGCTGGTTGGATGATATGGATCCTTACCTTTTTCTGAAAATCTAGAATATGAGCCATTTTTCAAGTATCAGGAAAGTAGCTTAGTTGAATAGAGGCATTGAAAATAAGTGATTATTTTCTTGAAATTATCCGTGCTTAGAATTTCGAGGAAGTTGGTGACAATTTTTTCACATTCAGTAATGTGTTGCGGGTCAGATGGCTTGATGTGTGGAGCGAAGTTACTTTCGTAATTTGCAGCTAGAAGATTTGCTTTGTCGGTTGGAGAAAGTGCAAATGTTTGGTCCGGGTTTTTTATAGGGGGAATATTGGCTCGCGACTTCGTTAGGTCTTTAGTCATACAATATCTAGAGTTATCTTTAATTTGAAGTTTACCGACTTCTGTATTCCAATTTTTACATCTGTTGTCCTGAATTTTAATTGCTATTGTTTTACGCAGGTGATTGATTGAGTTTTTGAGAATTCAGCTTTTATTTTTTCAATGTATTTGACAGAGTCTATTACGTGTATCGATAAGGTATTCAATCTCGGCGCTGAGACGTGGATCGTTTTCGTTCATGACATACAGAGGAAGCGAAGCGTGAATTGCAGTTTTTATACTAGAAGTTAGATTAGTTATGGCTTCGTCAATGTGTGTAGAGTTTGTTAGTGCAGGTTCAAAATTAACTTCACTTTCTAGAGTGGAATTAAACGTTCGCCAGTTTCCTTTTGCGAAGTTATAGCGAGATGTGGCCAGGGTCTTTTCACAATTAGTGTATAGGCTCAAGAGAACTGGTCGATAATCTGAGTCTAATTCATCAATGGTAAGAGTGTCGTGGTTGTAAACATTATTTTTGGTCATTGCAAAGTAAATAAGATCAGATTTATGTTTGGTCTTGTGAAGGAAAAATGTATACGAGTCTGGTGCAGAGACAGCCAGATGTTTATCGTCTAGGAATTCAAATAATTGTGTTCCAATTTTGTTTGTTGTTCTGGTATTTCAAGCTAAGTGCTTAGGATTCAGGTCCCCTGCAGCGATTACCGAGGGGGCTAGCTTAAATATTTTTCTGTAGTCATTTTTTGTAAATTCAAGAGAGGGAGTCTGGTGGAGCGAGACGATGGCATATGGTTTCCCGTGAATTTTTATTTGTATTGCCGTAGCTTCAAGGACTTTAAGTTCAGTCATTATTAGTTTGTGGTGGTCAATGTTTTCTTGGATTAGGATCGCGGTATCTTTATTAGTGTTATTCCGGTATAATTTGTAGCCACGGACTAGATTGATGTTTAAGAATTTGCGAAATAAAATTTCGATGATCAAGCAAATGGTGATTTTATTTAAATGGAGGTATGTGGCTAGTTCGTGTATTTTTTTAAGGATACCCCGAGCATTCCAAAAAAGCACAGTTGGCACAAGTAGCCGGCGAATCAGGGTCCTTTTTGCATGTAGAGTTCTAATGCGTGCTACCGCACTTCACACAGCGTAAAATGCGAAATGTATAACAATGGAAAGTGATCTCGACCAAATCGGAGAGCGAGTTCCGAACTTGGTGACTGTAAAAATTGTAATGAATTGTGTACAAAAGGATAAGTGTCAATAAACAGTTGAAGTCCCTCGAAATCTAGGTACAAAAATAGTAGGGATGAAATTGCTTAGCATCTATTGGTTGGTTGCAAAGGTGGTGGTAATCGAATTGTAAACCCACGTCGGCACGATCGAGGCGGCAGGATCTGAATACCTGACGCAACCCGGGTGAAACCCAGGTTAAGTAAAACCCAACATTGTAAATTAGACACAATAAATCTGCTAGTTGAAATTTGCGACGAGAGCAATTTTAAGAAAGGATAGGCTTTTCTTGGAGATACCTATTAAGAGTTTCGAATCTGGACCTAGACAATTTTCGTAACTTGGTCATATGTGACCGTCCGCGAAAAAAGGGACCTTACGCGCCAAAGCTGAATTTTACAGTACAGGCGACCGTAGCTGAGTCCGCAAGCAGGCATTTGAGTAGTGGGGGAGGCGTCAACGAAAAGCACCACCACCACTTACCACTACAGAAATGCGCAAAGAGACAAGCAAAGGTAGAATCGAAGACGCACGAGCCAGTGGAGCTCACGGACACAGCACATAACAGCTGTAGTGGTAAGTAGTGGGGCTGGATTTCGTAAACCTATGCTTGCAGCTTAATAACAAAAAAGTAATTAACTTAAAATTTTTTTGATTTTTGCAAATGAAAGAGCAACTCAACAACTATCGATTGGTGTAAAAACCTAAAAATCGATTTTTGGCGCATAAGGTCCCTTTCTTCGAGGACGGTCACATATGATGAAATGCAGCTGCTTACCCTAAACATAAATTACATGGTTGTGAGGATCCTGTAAACGATTTAAAGATACATAAATGCTGAGAAAAGTTGATCCTAAACTTCTTGAAGGATGAAATATTTAATATTTATAAATTTGACGACGTAACATAAGCTGATCCCTTTGAACGAGCATCGTTCAAAACTGATGATTTCATGAAGAAATGTAATTACATCGCAAATCTAATGAAGTACACAGAAATTATCCCATAGGATCTCTAATAAAACATTTCATTAAAACATGAAAGACAATGTGCAGATAAGACACTTTAAATTACATAGTTTAGAATTTTGATTATATTGTCGTTCTTACATGCTAAATTTAAAGCGGATACAATCGCTTTAAACTGCGTTTATAAACGCCTGTGTTCGTTCGCACTGATAAAACGCGAAGAATCTTGTCTTGTCCTGGATATAATTCTACGATGCGACTTAACTTCCAACGCATGGGTGTAAGATTATCTTCATGTAGAACGACCAGAGTTCCGATCTGGTTGTCGTCCTGATGAGTGGCAGTTTACCACTTACTGCGGCTAGTCATCAGGTATAATTATTCCTTTTGCTACTTAGACCAAAAATGATGTCTCATCTGTTGAGCCAGCTGCCAAGATGATAATCGCCCGGCAGTTAGTTCACGCAGATGAGTCTGTAAAAAGCTTGTTAGAGGACTACTAATCAGGAGATGGCAAGGAGTCAGTGGAAGGAGATCATTAGGATCTGAAGAGAGTGGTGAAAAAGGGCGAGAGTTAAGAATGGCTTTGATTTCTATTACGTAGGTTTCTAATTGTTTTTTAGTCAGTAATTTGTTACCTACTGTGCGTAATAAATGATCTTTGAAAGACTTGATGGATGCTTCCTACAGGTCACCAAAATTTGGAGACCGAGGGGGGATAAATTTCCATGTAACTTTTTCATGTGATCTTGTTGTGTTGTTTCAATAGCATTATAGAGATCTTTCAATTTAGTACTTGCACCAACAACACGCTTGCCACCTGGGGTTTGTAAGAACCTTAGCATGGAAATTTTTTCATAAAAACAAAACTACTTGATAGAGTTACTTGAAATTTTTTTACAACTTCTTGGAGTATTAATTAAAAGCACTAAATAGGTTTTATAGACAAAATTAATTTTTAAGTATGTTAAGAAAATTACTGAATTTGATAAATTAGAAAAATGAGTGTTTTTACGAAAAAGTGTTTTTAAAATTTTTTTGTAAAAGGAACTGAAAGTTTGGGGTTGTCTTCTTCTAACATGCCACTATGATAAAAAAATAGAATTCAATTATCAATCGTAAAAAAAAAACATATTTATTTTAAGAAATGAAGGTAGTAATTTCGCGGTCCATATGGACCCCAGGCAAGTTTGAACGGCTGCCACAGACAGCCAAACTTACCTAGAGTAATGCTATTGGGCGTAAATAATAGATATACTGATGAACTATGAACGACTGTAACATAAAATCCACTGCTCTTGAGTTAAGGTACTCAAACTGCAGATAGAAAAGGTGCTGCGGTCCATATGGACCCCCAGTAGCAAGCAAGGGTTATACTTTCGATGAATGATTCGATTGATAAATCGCTAACTAATTCAAGATGAACGGCTTTACTTGCCAAACATATGTAAATTGAAATGTGAGCCTTTACTTTATTGGGGTTCCGATGGCGTTTCTCTTTAATCCAAAATGATCCACAATAATCGACCCCGACATTAAGAAATAGTTGAGAACAATCGATTCTCAGGGAGATAATAATTTGACGCGTCACATCACGACCATTAATTGGCCTGCAATTTTCGCGGATTTCGTACAGAGCAGATTGAAAAACTGCATGCAATTGTTAAAAGTTCTCTTCTCGTATAATAAGTCGAATAAGGTGATGATTTCGGGTTAATAAAATAGGATGTTTTTGATTCTCTGGAATTATTGCATTTTCCAGTCGACCCCCTACCTTGAGAATTTCGTTATCCAGAAAGGGATTCAAAGAAAGCAATTTACTATCCGATCTTTTGTTTTTACCCTGCGAAAGAGACCGCATTTCCTTTGAAAATGCAGCTGATTGTGCAAGTTTCATAATTAAAATGCATTTCTCATTCCCTTCAATTTCGAGGACCCGAAATAATCTGAGTATTCGAAGCTTTCGAGAAACTGAAGTAATCCCAGTACTCGAATCCTTCGAAAACCTGAAAATGTTCGAGTACTTGCAAATTTCGAGTACCCGATTAGTTTCGAGAACCCGAGGCAGGTCGGGTTTTCGAATCTTCAAGTACCCGAAACAATTCAAGTGCCTAACACAATTCGAGAACCCCACCTGCCTCGGGTTCTCGAAACCAACCAGGTACTCGAATTTTTCGGGTTCTCAACAGTTTGAGTATTTTCGAGCTCGGGCTGGCCCGACTCAAAAAAGTTGAGCCCGACTCGGAGAGATTTCGAGCTTTTTGAATACTCCTATTGATGGTATTAATTGACGCGTGTACAGTTGGGAGTTTCCCATCTGTGTACGGAAACCGTTTGTAGGATATTGTTTGCGCACGTCGACATTTAGACGTGCACAGGTGGTACCCTAGGAACAGTTCACGTGCACAGATGGGACACACCCAACTGTGCACCTCTATGTGTCTACGTGCATAGATGGTGGCCTAACAACAGTTCACATGCATAGATGAGAGTCTCCCAACTGAACACGTCAAAATTGAGACGGGCACAAATGGCCCCGTGCACAGTTGTTCCTGTGACCAACGACGTGCTCAGATGGGCTCCTGCAGAATTGCTCCATGCACTTGATTTTCAGTTCCGACACTTAACGATTGTACCAAAGGCTCTAAACATATGCATACATTTAGACAGACATTCTGACATATGCATACGTGTAGACAGGCATACAAACAGAAAGCTAGATACATTCGTAAAAACCTGTTTTTAGGGTTCAGAACCAAAAGGGGAGGGGGGATTTTATACAAATCTAATACCTTCACGGATGAGAATGTAAAAAAAGATAAAAAGATAAATTGCTGTATAAAAGCATAGACAATTTAGAAAATGAAATAGAGAAAAAATAAAAAATGTATTCATACAACTTCACGTCTTTCAAAATACATTTTCTGTCATGGCAAAAAAGAAAGAAACTTTAACCGATATCCGGGTATGTTTAGGCTGTGAGGTTGATTTTTGTCTCAGATAATTTTTAGGTCGGAAATAAGGTTAAATTTATCCTTCGTTTTTTCTGTAATAGAGAAGACTCAAATTATAGGAAAGCAGATGAGATAAAAAAAGATAGAATAGAATAAAAGTTGTTCTTCATAGAAACATGACAGAAAGTAATAGGATACTACACAGATTTATTGGAAAGGATGAGTGATGAGAAGCATATATGTATTATAGATAAAATTGACGAAAACAAAATAAAACGGGATCAAAAATTAGAAACTATATATTTTTTGTAAATATTTATAAATAAATTTGGAGAAATCGGATAAAAAGTGATAAAACGAAAGAAAAGGATAGAATTAGAAAATAATACACTTATTTAATATGGGGAATAGAATAAAGCCGAAATAGGGAAGGAAAAAAAAAGCACTTGGCGACAGAGGAATTAGCTAAAAAGTGTTAAAACATAACAGAGTTGAGTGGAAAAGAGTTAACTTTAAAACAGGTATAACAAATGTAAAAATAGACATTAGTTTAATGCACAAAAAGTTTTCAAAATATGATTGAAATCTATTCATGTTTAGGAGTCGCGCAAAGTCGAATGAGTTTAAACCACACCAATGGGTTCCCAAAAAAAACCCCATTAGTGACAAATTTAAATTTTGCGCAATACTGTCGCTTATTAACCCTTTTTGAAATTTTTGTTTCATAAATTATAATTAATCAGTAACTTGAGAATACCCAGTCAGCAGTTAATTAATTTTTAATTGTTTAAACATCTATTTTTTTAAATCGTAAAATGAACTATATAATATAGGCCTTATGAGTTCTATAATCAATGTTAACAATAAAATAATTGGTTAGAATAATTTTACAATTAAAGTGGAACTCTGAGACTGGGCCGATTTTGGGGCTGGAGGAGGTGGGGAAATACCCATATAGAGGGCCGTTTCGTATAAACTATAAAACGCTTTTGTTTGTTCACGCCTGAGCGACTGCCGCTTACGTCGCGCAGCTCCTTTTACTCCTACTTGCGGCGCGGCGGCAATTCTCGGAAGAACTATAGCAGGAGGCTTTATCTCTAGGGTTTACTGTATTTAAATAATGCTTCTTTGTTGAAGTACATAATTGACCTAAAAAAACAGGAGAAACATTTTATATGACAGAACTTTCTAATGATATTTAAGTTGTTAAGTACTAATTTATTTTCTAAGAATACTTATAATTTTTTAAACAAATTGAAATTGTTTACACAGCTTTATTTTATTTCAATATCTTAATTTTTTGTATATTTTTTCAAATATTTTATTTTTGCCATTTTGCTAATGATTAAAATATTATTTAGTAGGCTTCGTTCAGTCGTCCCGAATAATTGCGAAAGTTGGAAATCGGATGATCCCGAAAGATTAGTTCCGACTTTCGGGATGACTCGACACTTCGTTTTTCCTACGAATTATTTTCTACGAATACTCTTAAACGTTTAAGAAATTAAAAATTGTTTAAAAATTATTTTGTTTACTGATTTTATGACTTTTAAAGGTAGAGAGGACAAGATACGTATTTTTCATTTTTTCAAAAATTTAATTAGTATAAGTTATTTATTTATTTTGCATGATAGTGATCGTACATATATTACGTAAAGTATGTTTATTTTTGTTGATATATTATTTAAACAAAAGAAAAGCGCGTTCCGTAATATATGTACAACCCCAAATCAGTAAAAGAACATACTTTTTTTAACACTTTTAAATTGTTTAAATATTTTTTAATATTCTTAGAGCACAAAGTACAAAGAAAAAGTATGTGGAGAAAAGTGTAATTCGAAGAATAGGGACTGAGCCCTGTATTCCGAGTAAAGCGGATCAGTGACGCTTCAAATATGGCTGCTCCCAGTTCAGGACTCAATCCGGAAAGGCAGAGAAAGGGCCTTCTAATATTAATTGTGGATCCTGAATCCTGAATTATCAATTGTAAGTCGGAATTTTTGAAGAAAATCCTGGATTTCTGGGATTCACTTTCAAATTTCAGATTCTCAAAACTTGTTCCGAAATCAGAATTTTTCTGCGTGTACCTATAAATATTTCAATTGTTTGAAAATTGGCGAAAATAAAAATATTTAAACAAAATAAGTTTTTTAAATTAAAATTTGTTCAAGCATTTACGAGTATTCCTAGAGACGAACGTTCAAAAGGGCGTTAATGAACTGCAATATTATATGAAATTCAAATTTGTCACTTATAGTGTTTTCTTTTTGGGACCTATATGAGTGGCTTAAAGTAATTCGCTCTCAACATTTATTATTGATTCTTATTCTCTGACGAATTCTGAATGATGTAGTGAAATACGGAATTATTTGTAGGATACCATCACGGTGAAATATCAGATTTACAAAAAGGTGAATTTTTCCAATCTTAAATTAATGACAAATCTGTGCTTAGAAACGACCCAGCCTATATCTACTAATGTCTCCTAGAAACAAGAGCGAACATGAAAAGTTTGAAATAAAGATTTATATCCTTTCTGCTTTTGTGCATCACCGTGAATTTCTTCAACTGCAATTACAACTACGTTATAAGTAATTTTTTTCTCTTCTCTGGAATAAATTTTAAATTGAATGTGAGACAAGGAACAGAGGTTCCAGAGGAGCTTTAAAAGATAATATAAATCAACGATTGCTGTTTCCTTTGTATTGAGCATGTTTAAAAATTCAATTTGTCTAGGTGTGCTGGATGAGAAATCTTCACATTTGCATTTCCTGTTACAGACTCTGTTTAGATTACATCCGCAAGGGTTTTACTAAATCGCTCCTTTGGCATGGATACCTTTTGATCCTTATGAACTAATCCCCTCATTAAATGTAAATTTATATTCGTGTTGATTCAGTTTTATTAGTTTGAACGGGTGCGTTGATTCGAAATTCACGAGGCCGAATTATCTAGATTCTCGAAAAAACCTAAGAGGTCTCTTGTATGAATAAAATTGCTGCTAGATGGAAAATTGCATACAACTTGGAACACCGGTGATTATTATACCGTGAAATCTCAAAAATAGACTGAAATGAGAGTTAAAGAAAATCATAGAAATTCTTAATCATGTACTCATATTCATACTTACGGAATTTTCTTACTACTTTTTGCTTAATAATAATTTAGTTTCATTTGCTTTTGAAAAAAAAACTTATTTATGTCATTAAAAAATGAAAATGAATTTATAGTTTTTACGAAGATGATTTCGTGATATAAGATACAAAATATACACTTTTTATAGAAATGTTATAAAAATATAAGAACATCTTAAGAAAAATTTTAACTATATATCATGTTTTAAATTTAAAGTAGTGCTTTGATTTGTCACTGAAATATTTGTTTCTTTCATTATGGGAGACGTCATGCATATCTGTTTCAGAATTCGTATCATATTTGTATTTTATATTTTGTCTTATTGTGCTTAGAACCTGCAGTTTGTACAATTTCATTCATCCTAATTTTAAGTGACTTCACTTAGAAACTTCTTGATTCGAAATATTTTAATTTAACTAGTTCGAATTTCTGACATTTTTAAATTTAAGTGTGTGCGAATTGAATATCAACTGCTAAATTATTTATTTTTCAGCTTCAAATTTCATGGTTTCCGTTTCTTTAATTAATTTAGAACTTTTAAAATCATGTAATTCTACACGATAGAATCTTTTTTCCATTACAACTTTTGGTCTTGTTCAAAATTAAGAGAAATTGACTCAGAATATTTTTCTCACTACAATTTTTTTTCTTCTTTAAAATTAATAGAAATTGACTATCTACTTTAAAACCATTTTTATATTTGAAAGTAGTTTAACTTTTAACTAAAAAAAAGGGATACTATGATTTTTGAAATTGAAAATATTTTATCAGTCATACCTTGTGATAAAAAAATTACATGAAAAAAGTTTAAAACTCATGAAAAATAATTATTTTAGCAATGGTTTCTAAAATTAAACTTGGGCTTACCGCCACTTCTTACTCATTTTTCTAAAACGAATGAATTTCAATAAAGCATTGCTTGTTTTAAAGGCAAAAACATCCCCTACAAATATTAAAATTCAACTACTTTTCAAAAATTCTTAAGAAGCGATAGTAAGAAAAAATTAATTTTTAAAGGCATTGTTAAAATAAACGCTGCTTATAGTCATTCCGGAAAATTTAGCGAGTTGGAAAAGGGGATTGACTGTAATCCTCTTAAAAATTTTGGACGACTAGCCAAGCTTTTGAAAGATATTTCACAACTTCCCAGTGGGCAAAAGACTATGAAAACCCCAAGAACGTCGTTAGGACGATCCTAGGACGTCCTATGTGAGGCCAATCAAAGTTTCTAAGACTTCCAATGTCCTAAAGATGACTTAAAGACGTCTTAAAGGCATGGACGTTCTCGAGACATCTTTTGTATTGACATTAAATGTTTTAAGAGCATCCCTAGAATGACTAAAAAACATAAAAGACGTCTGAGGGATGTCCCAAAGACGTCTCTAGGACATCCTTAATGTTTTTGCCCAATGGGTTATCTCAAATATCGGGACGATAAGACACTTTGTATAATAAATTTTGGTAAGTTTTCACATACTTTCATCAGAAATAATATTTTTCGTTTAAAATATCATTAGTAATATGATTTTGAATCTTAAAATCATAAAAACTGTTTTTTCAGAGATCTGATTTTCGGCTAAACAACTACCTTAATTAAAAACTTGCATAATTTACATAGCTTGTTAGATAGAATTTTATTTATTAGTTTTCTTTAGCGCCTTTCAATTTGGAAGCTTATAAATTTAAAGCAATTGAACATTTTTTTACTAAAGTACTAATTTTAGTAATTTAAGATTTATAAGAGATAAAATTTTTCAAAAATTGGCAAAAATTTGCTTTTAAATTCTTTTTCTTTAAAACACTCATAATTCCGAAATTAAAATGAATTGAAGTTTAAGAAACAATAAGCGTGTTTTTAATAATGAAGATGTGATTATTTAGAATTTGTCAAAGACACTTTTAAATCTGAGGTATTTAGATTTTGTTTTACAAAGAATTTTAATTTAATTCTGATTGAACTCAAACATTAATTTTTAATTTCAAAATTTCAAATAACAGAAAACTTTAAAATAGTTTCAGATTAACTAATATCAAACAAAATTTTCCACTTTCATGACCAAAAAATAAATTCAAATTGGAAAACATTTGAATCATTAAAGCTAACAAATATTGAAATTTAAAGAGAGTGAAATTTTATTTTAATAATAATATTTTCTTAATTTTATGACAAGTGAAACCATTAAATTGGTTTTAAATTATAATCAAATAATAATTAATGTTTTTTTTAAATATAACTCCTGCGTTTAATCGTGTGAAAATGAAAAAAAGGCTGAGGCTACCGGTGACATTTTTTTACGAACAACCGAATCTTTCCATTACATGCTGATCTGCCTTTGAAACAATTTTAATTTGATTACACATTAACTTCTATTCTAATTTTAATTTCTCTTTGAAGAAAATCCTTTGACATTTTAAATTGTTCTACTTTGGACATATAGACATTTGAATAGTAAGAGTTTTTGGTGTGAATAACTAAAAACAATACTTTTTTAATAGAAAAATTAATATTATTTTCAGTACAATGCTAAAAATACGTGGTCAACAGCAAAAGATGATTAATAACCAAAAAAATGTATTTCCTTTTAATTCTCTGCCTGCAAAGGCCAAATTTCTCCCATTTGCATCATGTATAGAAAATGATCTACTTCAGAAAAAAAATATCTAACCAGTGCGAGGTTGATACCAGTAAAAACAAAAAAATTGTTTAAATTGACTGGGTTTTAAGGCAAAAATTCTGTAGTACTTTTTTATGAGTAGCAATATTAAACGCGAGTTCTATAATCAGTCTTCTATTTTTGAATCTAAAAATTAAAAATGTGAAGAAAAAGTGAAAGAGCTGGTATTATAATTTTTTAAGAAAATAAATTGCATTCGATATATTTTACGCGCTTTACGGTCGCTTGTTTGGTCTATGATAGATGGTAACACTAACTTTCATGTTTGCATATTACAAATACAACACAGCGTGGATCTTGTACAATTTTATATGAGATTGAAAAATAATCACTATATAAATAAAGAAATATTTTTGAATATTCATCTAAAAAACTTACAATGTGAATATTCACCTCGTACCGGAACAGTAACATCTGAATAAAAGTGCGATGTCTTAAAAAGTATACAATGTAAAATAAATGGCTAGTATAATTTATTTGATCGTATTTCTATCTCTAAAATTAATGTTCCTGCTTGGTAGGTAATACTTTCCCAACTTGTTCATCATTTATCAATAATATATAGCCTCGAAAGATTTTCAATCCACTTCGTACTAATTTTCCCTATATTTGAAGAACACGCAAGTTTCAAAATTATTTATTTTATTTTATTCTCAACTTTTTTTGCGTAATATTTTTATTCATAAATAAAGAAGGTTAGTGTGCAGGGTACACAAAGTATTCTGTATTATTTTTGTTAGAACAAAATTACAACCTCTGTAGTAAAACACTGTATATATTGCTTGAAACAAAATAGCAACAAACCTTATTGGAAGAATCCAATTTAATGCTGGAGAGACGCCAGAGAGTCACACGAATCTTTGCCAAGCGTGAAATTCTCCATTGAAAAATATACGGAAAGGGAATAAAGTAATTTATGACTACGATTAATAAAAAAGTTACACAAAGAGAAGTTTGTTTTTCTTATTAATTACTTTCATTGGTATTAATTGAAGTAAGATCAATCTTTTGAATAAAAAAAACCTCCTTTTTCTTCGAAGAATTCTGATTTAGCAGGAAATTTGACGCACTTAAAAAGTACTTTAACGATATTGTATTATTTTTAACTACATAGACCCGATCAGTTTTTTCTTTAACGTCCGACAGATTTAACCCTAAGAATTCATCTACGACTCTTCCAAAAAATGTTTGAAAATTGTAATATTACTGTAAAATAGTTATGATTTATCGATGGTCTTCCGCTATAAATAATGATATTAAAAATCTGTGAAAAAAATCCACGCTGTGCTTACGCTGGGAATCGAATTCAGACACAGCAATGCGCTGAATCGGGAATTTACTTTTCATAATCTACTACAACCGCCAAGTTCTAACCTATTTCGACGTTATTTAAAATAAATATACAGCATTCAATAGTGCTAGAATCCAACATTTCTTTTTAGTAAATCTCGTAGGTCATAGTTTTTTATATGAATCTTTCAAGTAATAAAATTAATTAGAAAAAATATATTTTGTCTACATTTTTTATTATTATTTAAGAATAATAATACCAACTTATCACCATAAAAACTAGATACATCTTTTTTTGTGGTGTCATTTTTTAGGTGTCCTATTTTTGAATGTAGAAGTTCATGCTGTTATTTTCAATGCAAAACAAATGAATATGGGTTCCCCACTTATTCAGGCGTAGATAGCTATATCTGACTATTTATAGACGAAATTGTTATTAAACTTAGCAACAATAACTTCAGACAATTAAAAATAACAACAACGTAACAAGAATAAAAATTAAAAGTTGGTGATCCATTTTCTTGGGAGAACATTACCAATGAGCTATCTGCAATGTGATTTTGTACAAGAAAGAATATTTTTCCATGAAAAAATGCTAAATTAACTATTTTTTATAATATTGCTATTAAAATCAAACATTTGTTTATCAAAATAATTTTATAAATATTCATTGTTAATTAATGTTGATTTTTCGTTCTGAACATTACTTCTAAGGGAGATTTAGGCATTTTTACTTAAAAAAAAGTTATTTTCTGCTGCTGTGCTGTGAACACCGAATTGAAGTAATGGTTTATATAATTTATTTATAATAAATGGGTTGAATTTAAAGTTAAATAATTATGTTGCTGAAGTATATGTATATACTTTAATTCTGATACATGAGGATATAATTTCGCCTTTTTTTTCATCATACACATATATGATCATATACATATCTGTAAGCTACGCAGACTATTGTTAATTACGCTACATTTTTAGTAGTCTTGTGTTAAATATAATTTTAGTTGAAATTAAAAATATTAATTTAGCTAGTATCGGTATTTGTACCGAAATTTCGGTAGAAATAGTCTATTTTTACAAGTCCCCGCTATTTTTACTGTGTAAATTCCCGCTATTCGTACTGAAGTTTCAATGCATATAGCCAAGACCCAGGCAGGCAAACTTTACATGGTGGGTAATATTATATATAGTATAAATTACTTTGATTTGTTTTATACATTGTTTGTATAAAAAAGGGAAAATAACACATATTTTTTTCCAATATATGATATACTCTACATCTATTTCCGAGGGTAGTTCAATAAGTCCTTAGAATGAAGTATAAAAACAATTTTTTTTGGGTAAATTTTTTTTTATTTTTCAACATAATCTCCTTGGAGCTCTATA
>NC_046663.1:104477238-104484822 GCF_010883055.1 Belonocnema kinseyi | reverse complement strand
ATATCTAGTCGGAAGTGGTGCTGACTGAAAACAGATGATTTGGAGCGATTCGCGCGCCATCTGTTGGTCATTCTAAGGACTTATTGAACTACCCTCGTAGAACTTTTGCGCCTGTGAAACTAATACATTTTATTTATCTTTTGTTGATATGTATTGCAATTTGAACGTTCCATTCTATAGATATGGTATTAATAATATAATATTATAATAGAAATACAGTGTGTTCCAAAAGTATGGATACCCCTGAATAACTTTCAAGAATCGCAACCTACAAGAAAATAGTTCTGATAAAAGTTGTAGGGTTTAGTCCAAGGAATCTAACGGTGACCTTGATTTTGACTTTAAGGTCATTTTTGAAGGTCGTGTCAAGATCAACATATTTTCTTTAATGAAAACCCCTATTTTTTATTCCAGAAATGGAAAGAGCGAAAAATTTTACTATCAAATATGTATTTTAACCTTGGGTCGAAATGACCTTTTAGGGTCATTTGCAGGTCAGTTCAGTGTAGCAAAAGTGGGATACCCCTGAATAACTTTCAAGAATCGCATCCTACAAGAAAATAGTTCTGATAAAAGTTGTAGGGTTTGGTCCAAAGAATCTAACGGTGATCTTGATTTTGACTCCAAGGACATTTTTGAAGATCATGTCAAGGTCAACATATTTTTTGAAATGAAAACCCCTATTTTTTATTCCGAAAATTAAAAACGCGGAAAATACTACATTCAAATATTTATTTCAACCTTGGGTTAAAATGACCTCTAGGGTCATTTTCAGGTCATTTCAGTGTAGCAAAAGTGGGATACACCTGAATAACTTTCAAGAATCGCATCCTACAAGAAAACAGTTCTGATAAAAGTTGTAGGGTTTGGTCCAAAGAATCTAACGGTGATCTTGATTTTGACTCCAAGGACATTTTTGAAGATCATGTCAAGGTCAACATATTTTTTGAAATGAAAACCCCTATTTTTTATTCCGAAAATTAAAAACGCGGAAAATACTACATTCAAATATTTATTTCAACCTTGGGTTAAAATGACCTCTAGGGTCATTTTCAGGTCATTTCAGTGTAGTAAAAGTATGGATACTTTAAATAATACTTTAAATAAAGAGAATAAAATTTATATAAATTAAAATTCAAAGATGAAAGTCAAAGTCAAGGTGACCATTAGATTCCTTGGACCAAACCCTACAGCTTTTATCTCAACCTTTAAATTATAGGATGTGCTTCTGGAAAGTTATTTAGGTCAGATTCATTGCTACACTGAAATGACCTGCAAATGACCCTTACAGGTCATTTTTACCTAAGGTTAAAATACATATTTGAATTTAAAATGTTCCGCTCTTTTCTTTTCCGGAATAAGAAATAGGGGTTTCCATTTAAAAAAAAATGTTGACCTTGACTAGACCTTCAAAAATGATCTAGGGGTCCAAGTCAAGATCACCATCAGATTCTGTGGAACGAACCCTACAACTTTTGTTCGGACTATTTTCTTGTAGGATGCGATCCTTGAAAGTTATTCAGGGGTATACATACTTTTGGAACACCCAGTATACATACATACATACACACATACATACATACATACATATATATATATATATATGATTTAGGAAAGGTCACTTGAGACACCTCGTCGTTCGCAAATAGTACCATATTACATGCATTATGTCACTCGACCCGGCAATCTCGTCTACTTATTATTCATGTACATGTCATTCACGCATCTTCAATATTCAAATATGCTAACCTGACTTTCAAGGCACTTAACATCTTTAACACTTTCATTACTTTCCTTTTTCTTAATTTTGAACTTCAAAACAGTCTCTAATCTGGCAGATACGATTCTTATTTGAATTAGTCGAAATAATATTTAATATTATAATTTGACAATATGTCAATATAACACTTTTTAAAAGCTTTCTAAACAATTAGATTCTTATGTATTTAATTATGTATTTTTTCTAAAATACAATATTACTACTATTCAAATAATATATATATATATATATATATATATATAAGCGAAATTGATGAGTGTCCGCGACAAAAAACTAAGAGCGAAAAGGTTCAAAGGGAAAAATACGTAACTAATCGACCGAATGTAATCGAAGTCGCGACGTAAACTTTTCTGTGAGTAAATTGTTTGAATTTAACCAATAACGGAGGCAACTTGATTAACTTTAAAAAACTATATGAAAATCATTATTATATCAAAGTCATTCAAACAAGTAAAATCTTAGCCTCTCTAATAGTTTCTATACTTTTTATGTAATTTACATTTCATGTAATTATTTTTATAAAAGAACATTTTTTTTGTCCAAGAAATAATGGCTTTCAAATTAGAAAATCATTTTTGTCATGACAATAGTTTCTATCGATCAAAAAAAATTGATTGGACGTATTCAGTACTCTTCATTTCATTAATTCAAGTCATCCTTTTTCTCAATGCCTTCACTGCACCAAAAAGTCTGCTTTTGAAAAAATGTAATATTAATAAGTGTTTTCCTTAAGTAAAGTGTAAAGATCATGAATGTTTATTTGTCGATTAATCCTACGATTTTTATGCTGATTATTCATTATTGCGCTGAGATAATGAGTATTTATATGCTAATTACGAACAGCCTTATACAGGTTCTCATTTGCATCAAATTTCGCATAGATATTAATTACGATTTTTTATCTAATAATTGTAAGTAAAGTAACTCTATAATCTAATAAATAACTTAATTTCTGGCTGCTAGTTTTATATTTCATCTATAATCTATATATCATAATGTAGATCGTTAACGATGTGTAAAATGACAATATTGAATCTAGTGAGTAATTGATAGGGGCTTCTGTAATTGTTAATTATCACCTGGTGTTGAAACTATGTGCATTGTACATGCTTAACTCTCCTCTAAGTTTCGTCTAGCATAAGCGCGAAGCTAATGAATTGAGACATCATCAGTCGTTCCAGGCAGTGTCAAGTGCGACAGCTCGCTGTCACCAGCGGCTTAAAACGTCAGCTCTCACTTCTCTTCATTTCTATTATGGTGGCAAATATTTCACGTAACTTGATAAACTATAATCAAATATTTTCCTTATAAACCCTCATATCCTACTTATAAATATTATTAATGCACATGAAGTTTATGCAGGCCTCTCTTAATATTTCTAAAGGGCAATCGATATCATAATCTATTATGATCCGAAATTTATTGAAAATGTCAGTCTATAAGCTCAATAAAAACAATCATAGTTAATTACTACGGTCTTAATTTTTAATGATGAAATTTCAAGTGCTTCAAATTTTAAAGTTCTAAGACTTTGTGTTTGAAATGTTTAATTTGTAATATTTTTAACAAAACAATTTTTCAGTTCACAATACTTATTCTTAAAATTGTTTACTTTCATAAGCCTTAAATTTAAAATTGGTTGATTTTGAAGGCAATTAAAATACAAAGATTTCTATCTTTGTCATTTCGAATTTGTAATTATTCAATTCGAGGTTCAATTTGATCTATTTTAAATTAAAAACATGTCATTTTGAATTATATTGCATTTTAAAGTCCTTAAAATTAAACTTTTCAAATTATTTGAGCGGGCCTTTAATTTGTAATTCCACAGTATGGTATCGTCAAATTTACAACAATTCCATCATTTTTATTGGGGTTGTTTTTGATTGGTAGGGGTTTATTTTGGAAGATTAGTTTTTTAAGTTTGGAGAGCTTTAAATTAGCCCTTTGTTAGATTACAAGTAAATACTTGATTCAATGTTATTTTGTATGCGTTCACGTCAGCTTAACATTAACCTAGTGTAACCCCCGGGTTAAAAAAAAGCGGGTCACCAAATTAGCCTCAAATGATCACAATAATTGCATAATTTGTATGAATGGTGGTTTTTGAGTGGAAGGGCTTGGTTTTGAAAGATTCGTTTTTGTGTTTTTGGAGAGAATTGCATAAACCCTCAATTATATTGTATCAAAATAAATTTTATGAAATCAATATACTTGTCTAGTCTTAACAAGCCAACCAGCGTATACCCCTTTTTAATCAAGGAAAAACATTGAATTAAGAGTATTAATGAAGAGCTTCCTATTTTCAAATACAGAATTGTTGGCACTTCCAACTTTAGCTAAAAAAATTTCAAAACTTTAAACTATTTAACGGAGACTTAGGTTTTAAAAAAATTCAAAATTCTAATACTAATCACAGTTATCAGTGTTAGGAATTACTATTCGAACATTATAGATGTGATCTTCTAGATGTATAATTATCGTTTTCAAGTATTTGGATTTAATTTTCGGAAATTCAATCGTGGGTATTGTGAAGCCCGAAATTGTTGCGTTCATTCTCTTATTGGTCACCTCATGTTAGAAACAGCTTTCCATTACTAACTGGATTTTAATGTTTCGCAAAGCTAAAAGGTAAACTCAAACGTTTATAGTGTTTTTTATAGTAAATATACAATTTTTGTTTAGATGTTGTTTTCAAGTAACGGGGGTTGATGCTAGTTTTCCCCTAATCTTGTTATAGGTTAGAATTCGATCCAATATTATTTTTGGCTGGATTACGTCAGATTAACGTTAACCCGCGTAACCCCTGGTTTTAAAAATACAGAACATTCAATCCGGCCATGGTGCATTAAATCAGCCATAAATAAGCCTTTAATTATGGTATAGTGCATAACGTGATTCAATGTTTATTTCACGTGTGGTTACGTCAGTTTAACGCTAAGGTAGTTAACGCGCGCCAAATTTGTCCAAAAGTTTAAACTCAGACCGACCCAAAACGCCATTGAGTTTCTCCTAACGTCTCGTCAAAACTTTTTATTATGTTTGTACACTCTTGGTCGCGACACAATCAACCCTATAATATACGTATACATCGTATACTAGTTAAACAATGAGCTTAATGTGCCATCGAATTAAGCGAATGATTCATAAAATTATGCACAAAGTAATGCACGACAGAAATAATAAGACAATTAATCTTACTCTTTAATATTTCATAACACTCGATTTTGCGAAAATAATTCTATGGAAATTCCACAGCCAGTTTCATAGAAAATTCCCAGCTATTAAAAATTCCTCTTACCGACATTCGATAGTTTATGTCCGTGCTAACTTTAGAAACTTTTAATTTTGAAATATTTTCTATCTCTATTTTTATATTTAGAATTACATTTATTAAATTTGAATTGAGGAAAAGCCTTTTTCCAAATTAAATTAAATTAGATAAATTTATAGGCAGACGTTCCAATGATTGACATGACAAACTTCTGAAAGCTTAAATTCTTTATTTATAGAATTATTACCATTTTATTTCATTTGCAATTTTTATTATTTTAGATTAGGTTTGATATTTTATTTTATTATGACTTTTATATAAGGGAATATATAAAAAAGGTATTTATGCTTTAAAGCGAAAAACCTAACAATGAAGTTTTCATGCTCTGACAACACGCGGACTTTTACTACTGGCATTGAGTTTCCACGTCTGATCAACGATTGTAGTTACTACTTCCTGAACAATTTCTGAAGGCGCCTACATTTTAACGGCAATAAAGGAAAATAGGAAAAATATTATTGGAAAACATTGAAAGCTTTCGCCAAATTCCTTTTTAATCGGGGCTTACTTTTATCTTTTCATTTATTTATTGCAGACTGTTTTATATCACTGATCAAAAGAATATCAATAAACATTTTCTAACTTTTTATCAGGGAAAATAATCCAACGACTACAATATTTCAAAAAAATGAAATAAAAGTTTATTAAATTAAGGCTTATTTTTGAATATTGATTTTTGAAAAAAAATTACTTTAATTATTGAAATCATATTATTACAATGGCTATTCAAGAAAAAAATGTTTTATTATTTTTTTGACGTTCAGACAAGGCGAATTAATTAACCTTAAATGCTATGAAACTTAATCTCATGACTCAATCCCATGCAATACAATATATATTATAATAGCTCGCACCCTGAAACTTTGTTTATATTGCTTCGTAATAACCGGTGAAAGGGTCGAACGACCTTAACAATGTAATCAACTAATGATTCCATAATGAGATTTCTGAAACTATATAACTTTAGTAAAGGCACCGTTTCTGCACTAGAACTGCGAAAATAAATCTATTATTTCGCTACTATATGATCCAAGGTCTATTTACCGAAACTATTTTTCGCGATAACTCTTTAACAAATTACAGTAATTTGCTTTGAAAATAATTTTGAAAACAAGACAGTTCGGAAATTTCAGCAATCGTTTGTGACTTGGACGCATATTAATTAATGAATTCGACAGATTATTCAGTCAATTTTGATCATTATTTGATTCAGTAATTTACTTCTGATTGACTCAAATTTTGGATCTAAATAACAAATTGATCACTCCTCAGACTTTTAATTTAAAATGTTTTATTTTTCGTGCAACTAACATTTGACATCCTTATTCAGTAGGGAATGGAAGGTTCATGAAAACTCAGTGAGCAATAGAACAAATATTTTAGATGAACCCAGCGACACTGAAAGGGTGGCTTGGTTCACTAACATTCGGTGAGAATAGACTAAATATTTAAAGTTTGTCTAGAGACGTCGCTTTATGAAAGCTTCATTTTTAAGGGGTGGAAAATGTTACATTATTCCATTTTATAAGATATATATTAGAAATTCTTCAAAAATTATTTAATGCTTCTATTTAAAAGTGTGTATTTCTCAATTCTCGAAGATTTTACAAAATTTTGAACTTTTCTCATACAAAAATTTGTAATTTTTAATCTATGATTTAAAATTCTTATATTTAGTTTGACAGCTTTAATTGGTAAACCTTGAAACCTTCAGGGCTTGAAAAATTTGTTATCAATTAAAAAAATTAAATAAGAAATTTTTCAATGTTACCGCATTAAACTCAAAATTGTTAAATTTTGAATGCATTTTTTTTAAATTCTCCATTTTAATCTTTTCTTTGACATTGCTTCATTTTGAAATCTTTAGTTTTTAACGTTAAACATTTTTAAGCTTAAAAACTGTTTTATTTAAAACTCATTTAAATCTAAGTGCCAGATTTCGTTTAATTGTAAAAGAATTATTTTAAATATTTTCTTCAATTGTAAGTTTTTTAATTTTTAACTGTCAATTTTAGGTCCTTAAACTTCGGACGCATCATATATATATATATATATAATTAAAAATTTGTCATAAGGACAACCGCAGGATTTCGCCGGGAGCGGGTGCTAATCTGAAAAATTTCACCCGCTTCCAGCGAAATCGCGGTAAAATTTAAGCCATAACCACGTCTCACAACCGTGAGACAGGTGGTTACAGTCTGTAAAGGAATCAATACACGGAGCGACCCAAGGACAACCGCCTTCTGCATTTTTCCCGCAAGTGTTCTAGCATATTGTTGACACGCAGGGATGCTTTTTAGGCAATTAGCAAGTGAAAGCTTGGCACCTCCAAGAGCGCCGATCATAAGGACGATCAGTTTAACAGAAAATTCCGGGTACAATCGTTGCAACTCCCTTATAAGGTCTCGATACCTCTCTTTCTTTTCATTCTCCTTGGCTATGATGCTTTTGTCAGCTGGTGCCGAAAATT
>NC_046663.1:104474602-104477138 GCF_010883055.1 Belonocnema kinseyi | reverse complement strand
CAAGAGGCTTTTGCCGGCTCGTCGTATTGATTCCGTTATGATTCCTACTTATCCCTATTGATTCGTATTGATTCGTATTGATTCCTCATGGTCGTGAGACGTGGTTGTGACAGATATGGTAATAAAGCACTCTTATTGCTGCATTGTGCCTCTGGATGTAGGTTGTTCCCGCATGAGTTGGACAACTACTATCGGCGAGAAAATTCGAGTCCTCTGGCTTTGACGTTTAATAAGTATGTGAAGAAAAAATGATAGGTTAATGAAAGAGGTATCATTTTAGAGGTGCAAATGTTGTACGTTAATGAGCTGAAAAGGAATATTCCAAAAAATTATTTGTAGCTTACAGATCTTAAAATCTGATGGAAAGTAAGGAAATTTGCTAGCTTTTAAAAACAATGAACTTTGAACCATAGTTTTTCATTGAAAAAATAATAGGAAAATTCTGAAAAAATTCATGGTGGTACATTAAATATTTCCGAACAGATTGCGGTCGAAAAATTTCTAAAATATAAATAATTGTTCGTTTTTTGTGAATAAATATGCAAACGCACTATCTTCAGTCCTAATGAAGATAATGAAGTGATTTAAATTGAAGGTATTTGGTTGAAATATCTGTAATAATTTACAATTTAAAGGAAGTATGTGATTCTTGTTGTATTCGTGCAAATTGCGATATTTGAAGTCAGTTTTTTTATGTCATCATTTTTTCTTCACATAATTATTAAACGTCAAAGCCAGAAGACTCGAATTTTCTCGCCGATAGTAGTTGTCCAACTCATGCGGGAACAACCTACATCCAGAGGCACAATGCTAAATGCTCGGGGTGCATGGCACGCCTTGCAGCTATCATCGGGAATGTCTTGACTCAAAATGTGGCGACGGTATGTTAAGATGGAAAGAACAACGTCTTGACATACCAAAATGAAACCCTCTGTGCCAGACTTCATTCCCGGTTATTTAAGGAAAGCAAAAGTTAGCTCATACGACATTGACTGATTCTCCACATTTCTGTGGAAGATGCCGTGCATCCTCTTATCGAGGACCTGTTCACGGAAGTTTTTCTCTTGTGCTTTCTTAATCTTTCTTAATCTTTCTTAATCTTTCCTTCTTAATTATTTATATATATATATTTGTGTGTGTGTGTAGCTTGCTTAATGTTGAAATTTTCTCTTTTCAAAGCATTTCACCTAGAAGTGTAGTGCAGTTTAAAGTGTTTTATTTTATACAATTCCAATATAAAAGTTTTCATTTTCGAAATGTTTATTCCTACACTTGAATTTTGAAAAGTTTAAGGTCAAATTTCAAAAGTATTTTATGTATTCAAAATAACATAAACAGAAATGCTGCAGGTCTCTAAAAAATTCCTGGTCCGCTTTTCTCAGGTTATTTTTAATTTTTTATTAGGTACTGTTTAATGCTAAATCGTTCAAATAAAAAATTTCAGTCTCAAAGATTTGAAATCGTATAGATTTTCAAAATTGAAATCATTCAAATTTGAACGCTTTAAAGTTATAATCGTACCAATTTTGAATATTTATAATTTGAAATTATTTCATTTTAAATTTTTGTATTTGAAATTAATCAATTAAAAAAAAATTAAAGCAAGAATACGGACAGTTATTGAAAATTATATCAAAAAAGTAGGTATATAACATATAATTATAACATAAAATGATATGTATTTGTCAGGTATAATTGGTAACATTGTAATCATAAACTTCATATATTAAGTTTGTTCTGTAGATTAGAAATTTAAATACAACTGGATAGGAAGTAGTAAACAGACCTCAGTGACTCAATTAGCATTAAGCTGATTTGAGAATGCTACTATTCAAATCTAGAAAAACTTTGCACAAACTTAATAAAACTCAGATAATATAACGATAATGTAACGTTTGTAATCAATTCACAAATTGTATTAATGTTTTATTGTTTTTCTTATATGTTTGAACTTATTATTAACTGTAGTGTGATATTACCCAAAAGACTTTGGCTGACCCTCGTGAAACATGGTTCCCCGTACTAAAAGTGACACTTGGCGCAATAAAGTGCCGATACTGGGCCAAGCATCGGTGGAGGATCGGCAAATATAAATAACCAATATAGGTTGCCAGCACTGGCTCAACACTGGGTCGATTAAAATGCCGATATTGGCCCAATAATTTTAGCCGACCTTTGGCTTTAAAAATTGGACCAACACTGGGCCGTGTATTCAGCTCCGGCAATTCGCACTTGGGGTATTGTGTTTATATATGTAATAATAATGTACTAAAATCTTGTTTTCCAGCTTCGAGAGACTTTATGATGCCTAGTGTATTTGACGTTTTTTTAAACAATTTTTTTTTAATTCATACCTTTCAGTACATATGTATAATACTTAAGGAAAAATTGGAGATTTCGATTATGAAAGAAATTTTATGTAAAGTATGAATGAATGAATGAATGAATGAATGAATTTATATAATATGAATTACAAATAATCAAAGGGACCATATAAGAAGATTAGCAGAATAAAAACAAAAAGGCTAATAAAGTA
>NC_046663.1:104469133-104474502 GCF_010883055.1 Belonocnema kinseyi | reverse complement strand
TACTTTATTAGCCTTTTTGTTTTTATTCTGCTAATCTTCTTATATGGTCCCTTTGATTATTTGTAATTCATATTATATAAATTCATTCATTCATTCATTCATACTTTATATAAAATTTCTTTCATAATCGAAATCTTCAATTTTTCCTCTATATTCGTACTATTAAACTATATAACGTCTAATAATTTAAAAATTAATTTTTTAGGTTAAAATAAAAAAAAATTGATTCAATAAGTTTCTATAAAAAGGAATTTATTGAATATTTTCAATGTTTAACAAAAAATAACAAGCCTGAACTGAAATCCTGAAAAATGAGTAGAGTTATGTTCCCACTACAGGGCCATCCATTTTCAGTATGACTCCTTCAATAAAAATGCTACCCTCTAGAATTCCTCTTCTTTCTAGCCTTCGGGGATAAAAGGAACTCCTACTATGCCCAATTAAAAAATACCCCTTCTTACCACGCGCGTTAGGTAGAGGAGACATAATAAAGATAATGAGTAGTGGAAAGGGGGTAAAGAATGTGATCTTACTCAACGCTATATTTTTCAGTATAGCATCTTTAACAAACACCTTGCCCGAATGTCGCCTAGAATGCCTCTTACTGAATTTTCATGTATAAAAAATATTTTTCAGTTTTAACCTTAAAAGTGACTTTTTCAAGAATTTTTATGGCCACTTTTGAAGCCAACGCATGAAGATTCATCGATTTGCGAGGTTTTAAAAACATTGGAAGTATTCACTTTTCGTAAATTGCTCACTACGGCACTTTTCGAAAACCATATACAATAATTTATGCCCAAGTTTCACGCATACAATTAATTTTTTACAATGTTTTCATTAATTCTGAAATGTTTCGTTCAAACCAATTAATAATTGACCCGGATATGTAATGCAGGTATACAAGATGATTTTGAATTTAACATTTTCGTAGTTGTAGGTGTTCTGTGATTCACAGTTGCAAATCATGATACGGCTATGTAACTGTGGATATCAATATCTGTATTTTAAAACAAAGAGTATACTATCAGTACCGGCAAAAAAATTTTCGGTACCGGTAAAAAAAATTACCGGTACCGACAATTTTTTACCGGTTCTTTTTAACCACATATTTCTAGAAAGGTAGCGGATAAGCGCCCGTATTCATGCAATTCGTGGAATTCATGGAAATCAAGAAATTCATCAAATGCAATGAATGTAGGAATTCACGTAATTCATGCATCTCAAGGATTTCGTGCGATTTAAGGAATTCGGGGAATGTAAAGAATTCACAGCATTCGTGGAATTCAAATTTCTCTATCTTTTCTTCAATATCTCGTGGACTGAGAAAACTATATCGCACAAATTACAATATATATCGTATTTCCTGTGCTATATATCGTAATTATCGCATTATAATAACGCAAAATCGTGATATCGTACATTGCAAGCATTCACATTATATACCGCATAATTGTGCAATCTATAACGTAAGAAATGGGGATTCCCATTCGTGAGTTACATTTTGAGCTTTTGCTAAATTGTATTAAGTAAGTTTTAATTCGTCTACAATAATGTGATTTATTTCGGAGGAAATATATCAGTAAGTACATATTTTTTTGTGTTTTCTGTCGTAGATTCTACATGTTTTACTGAAATTTTCTCACTTCAGCGCGACGCAGTCGACGAGTTAAGAATTATTTTCCTAACCTCAATGAAACTTTCGCCGAAATATGTTTAATCATTAACAGTTGCAGGTCTTACCTGCAGCAAATTTTTAATTTTCTATGTGATTATTTTAAATCTAGAGTCCCGATTTATAGCTCGAACTGACTCATACTCTGCCTTTTTCCCATTGCTGCTAAGAACGCCGTAGCAGACGACAGCAACAAAATTTAACTTCATTTTTGTCTGTGATATTAGTGCATTATGATATCGTACAAAGCACCGGGACCTGATTGTACGTTATCATATGGCGCTTTCTTGCAATATAGTGGTTTTGCGATATCATTGTGCGATATCTTTTTCTCCGTGTGGTGATGGGGGTTGTAAGACACCTCTGTGACTGGTTACAGAAATAATGTTGGTCAAACCCCTACCCCTTTCCAAAATCTCGTGGGGCACCCTTCTGACTGTTCACATAAATCGAGGCGTCCTAACGGTAGGGTGCCAACGCACGCGACACGACTTGACGGTACATAACCAAAAATAAAAGCAATAAAAAACTAACCGAGAAGTTAGCGCTAGAAAGTCTTGCTCGCGTAATTGGGCAGGATGAGGCTAGAGGTTGGCCAAAACTAAAAGGTGCTCACTCGCTTCATCAATTCATGAAAGTTCTATCTCGGGCGAACAAAGCAGCCCCTTTCCAACGTCTCGTGGGGGGCACCCCTGTAACTGATCATAGAAATAATTGTGGTGAAACCCCTATCCCTTTCCAACGTCTCGTGGGGTGCGGGAAGGCGCCCTGTGAATGTTAACAGAAATAACATTTTCCAAATATTTTTAGTCTGGGAAACAAACTAGCAAGATGGCCGACATTGAGGATCGAACAGTAGCATTAAACACATTTCAAAAACATTATTTTTTTAATATCTTCTTCTCTTAGTCTTAACTCTATCCTTAAAATATGCTTTAAAAAAACGGTAAAAAAATAGCCGGTACCGGTAAAGACAATTTTTTTAGCAGTACCGGCTTTGTATACACAACCTTTTCAAAAATTCATGACAATGTGTTAATTTAATCAAAAGTTACAGTGGACCCTGGAGAATAAAAAAAAACAGATAGCGCAGTCGACTAAAAATTTCATGCTTAGCCCTTCCGATCTTTATGATTGAATTTCGAAATAATACGATTATTATCGAAAGGTAACTGCGTTTCTTAACAGCTTTGTTTATCAACCCGTTTATTTACTTGACTCTATGAAAAGGACCGGAAAAGCTCGAGTGCGCTCAATATCTCTACTTTATAAAAGGTCAATCTCAATTGAGTTGGTATATCTTTATACATGATTCTAGTAAAGCGATAAAAGTCCAGCGATATGTTATCATAACATTACGTTTGGCGAGAGATTTAATCGAAGTAATTTATTGATTTTTATTTCGCAATAGAAATTAATTAAACGTGGTGGTGTTTGATAAATTGATACTAATTAAGTAATGTCTTGATAACTTTACAGATTCTTGTATATAATCAATTATATTCGTCTAAAATAAAATAAAATTGTTTTTCTTTTTCAAGCTTTGAAAACACCTGTTTGATATTTTCCAACAAATTAAACGAAAGTGTTTATCCTTATTCATTGATTTTGAAATTTTAAAAATTTTTGAAATTTTCTTTATTTTTCTTATTGTATTATTTATATACGCATGATTACCTTTCGGTAAATTCGGTTTACACTTAAGCAGAACCTGACATAATCGCGATAATTTTTCTGCGAATCTGTCGATTTAGCGCAAATATTTATTTTCGTGTTATCGAACTATTAGGAAACAGATAGAATGATTTATAAATTCAACCTTAGACTTTATTTATAAGATCCAGAATAAGCTAAGATCTGCAAGTGAAGTAGTTGCTTGTAATTGATACGATACAAATAAGTGCTTGCATCTTATAGGAGCCATTTGCATCCTTCGGAAACTCAGCTGTTTTACAAACAAAACGCGACCGTTAAAACTTTCTTAGCTGCCCATTATTTTATTTTTTGCCATTTTTTTATTTCCCTTCCTCACTTGAAAAAGGAAACTCAATATGCATGAATAATGTAATCATGAGACGAAACTGGAACACATGCTTAGGGTTATATAAGATTTCATGATTATTATTTCTGTTAAAAATTTTTTCATATCTGAATATAACAGATTCCAAATATATTAAAAATATAAATTCACACTACATATAAAGTAAAATAAAAATTATTTAATATTTTAACGCGGAGAGAAATGGTACAATTCACTTTACATTGCGTAATTCGAAAATTTTCTAATTTAAAAATTTTTCATTTTAGATTTTTATTTTTAAGCTTACATTTTCAATTTAAAGAATTTCAAAATGCAGACTTGAAGACTTTAACAATTAAGAAAAAGAAACGTTTGAAGTTGAAAATTTTCGAGAAAAAAATTTATCATTTAAAAATTATTATGTATTACAATATTTAGAAGTTCCGTAAAAACTTAAAAATAATTTTAAATTTGAACAAATTTAATTGAACTTCTAAATTTCTCAAGATTTGGAAATAAAATGTTAAAACTTTTCACGTATGTTTTAATTATTTGAAATAAAAATAATTTAACTTCTAATTTCCGAAGAGTTCAGTTAGAAAATTTTTATTTTTCAATTTTCAACGTTTCCAGCTTAAAGTTGCTTGAAATAATAAAATTTAAAGTACTAACAAATTTTTTGATCGATTCTTCAATTTAGAACATTGAAAATGATTACGTGGATATATATTTTTGGAATTTAATCTGAATTTTTGAATTCTATAATTAACAAAAGTTAAAAATTCTAAATTTGCAGTTTATCTGCGATTCATTTAAACTTGTCTAATTGGAAAGTGTTAATACCTTTGATATTATACATTTAAATTATCGTGCAATCGAGAACAAAGTTTTTTAATTAAAAATTTTTTTAAACTTCAATTTAAAATGTGTAAAATTCATGAGTTCCACTTTCAGTACCTTAACTTTTAGTTCGTTTTTTTATTGCTTTAAATGGAAAAATGCTTAGCTTCAGAGTTCACAATTTTTATTTTATTGGCCGTGAAAAAAACGGAAAGTAAGCGGGAATTTTCTTCGTCGGCTAAAATGGCCACCTTAATATATTATGTGCGTAAATACTTAAAAATCAGTACTTTTATAAAGTTTTATTTTCGAGCACAAACATTTTCATGTTCATTGTGACATTATAAAACCAAAATAGCAAAAATACAACAACAAATATTTTTTTAAGATGAAACTTCAACAAGATTCACACGGCACTGATTGTTTATGGTTTGGCGAGTCCCGCGATAGTACGAAGGAGATAAAGGGTACCATCGAAATGGGTTCTATAACGGGACTGCAGTGTATTAGAATTTCGGACTACGTGATTTTGTTCTCGGCTCATACCTATTACAGACTGGCAGAAAAATTACCTTTTAAACATCCCCCGATTTTCCTAATTTTCCCCTGCCGATTGATATTCAAATACCACAATTTTAACCTTGTATCATTTTTAATAAAGGATCTTTCATAAATGGAATAAAGCAATTTTAAATTGAAACTGATGCACTTTTCATTGATTATTCTCAAGGCTGTCACAACCTAATTTACTTCAAAAATTAGTCAATGTTGGCGACGCGCGTCCACAAAAGAGTGTTTCATAGACGTAGCCTATAAAGACGTATTATAAGTCGT
>NC_046663.1:104454037-104469033 GCF_010883055.1 Belonocnema kinseyi | reverse complement strand
CACCTCTTTTTTATGACTGAATAAATTCTCTTAATTTCAATCATACCAGAGCTAAACAAATTTATCTTTAAAAGGTTGATTCTGCCGTGATTTGACAAAACACCGTTAACTGCAAAAAATTGAAAAATGAGTTTTTTATATCGTTTGTATCGTGAAGAAAAGATGCATCGGATTATTAAAATAGTTTTTTCCAATTGTTAATAACTTTAAAAATAATTATTGCTAAATTTTGGAAAACCGTCGTTAACGTCGTCCATACGTGCTTACACCGTTCTCCGGAATCATCGAACACCGAAAAAAACGTCTGTAATTCGAGAAACGCCGTAACTGCATTTATTTTTTAGCTGCGGAATTTTTTAGCTGCATTTTAGATAATTAATTAACATTTTGAACCATT
This sequence comes from Belonocnema kinseyi, assembly GCF_010883055.1. Classification (NCBI taxonomy): domain Eukaryota; kingdom Metazoa; phylum Arthropoda; class Insecta; order Hymenoptera; family Cynipidae; genus Belonocnema; species Belonocnema kinseyi. Next base: position 104,468,636 of record NC_046663.1, on the reverse strand, counting down.
TTTTTTACAAATGAAAAGTTCATATGCAACTTAGCCAAGAACAACAACAAAAACTGCAGGAAATGAATTAGAATTCGCGGTATACGCGAATAAAGATTCGAACAGTTTTCGTCGATTTTCTCGGCTTCGTTCATTTTGCAGTTAACGGTATTTTCTCAAATCATGGCAGGATTTTTTTTGGAAATTCTGTATAAAATAAGCCCAGGGTGAGGCCAATTTGTCTAGTTCTTAAGTATATACTCTAAAATAGTGTATAACTTCCGAAATAATCAAAATTTTTCAATGTTCTTGGGCATTTGAAAACATCTTATCTGCAGGAAAATCTGGATAGAAGTTAAATGAATATATATTTTGAGGAAATTACATAGAATCTTCATGATTACATGGTTCTAATATTTTACAAAAATGTTTTTGTTATCAAAAATAATATTGCAATTTTTCCAACTTTTTGGTTACAAATTCAAGTTCTTGCAATTCAAATATACAATTTTTACGATTTAAACTCATAAGCTGTTGTGATAAGGTGAAAAAAAAGGTTCAAAATGAGCCCAAGAACATACTTTTTTTTTACTATTTCCGAAGTTATTGAAAATTTAAGAAAACATTGAAATTTACACTATTTTAATAATATCTTCTTAAAAACTAGACAAATTGGCATCACTCTGGGCTTATTTTATAAGGAAGAAGGTATTATTAAAATTAAAAGAATTTATTCAGTCATAAAAAAGAGGTGGCCTTAAACTTTGCACGGCAGTGTACACAAACGCGCACCACGCACACACACACACAAACGCGCGCACGCACACACACACACCCCTTTGTATCAACTTGTTGTATCCTTAATTTTGGCAAAGCAAAATTAAATCTAATAGTTTTATCGTATTGAAACTTTAAACGCGATTATCTCAAAACTTCATTTTAAAATTTTGAACATTTGATTAAAAAGTTTACTTAATTTTTAATTGTATACTTTTTTATAATTTTATAGGTTTACCCTTCCCCTACACATGTCAGTAATCGAAGATATTTTGTTTTTGTGTCAGATTATTTTAAAAAATATGACAAATGCAGCACTTTACGATTTCACGCAAAAAATGCTCCAAGGAATACCCTATAATGCCGCCATTTTGCTTTGTAAACAAAAACAAAAAAATATTTTTCAACACTTGAAAGTTTAATTAAAATTATTTCAAAATTTAAAAATGATGCGATTATTGTATCACCTTAAAACAAATTTAGAAAAATCTTGACACTTTCGAGCGTCTAAAGGGTTTTCTCCCCTTACAACAGTCGAGACTTTACTGTACTTCTCACAGAAATTCCCCGACTTTTGTCATTTTTTCAAAATCCTTGACTTTTCCCTAACTTTTCCTCATTAACAAAGTTCCCTTACTTTCCCCTGATTTGCAGGTTAACCCTCACCTGCAGCCACCATCCCGTATGTGGAAAAATTTACTGTTAATGTAATGTCAAATCTGGCACAGATCAGGTGCTGATCAGTTTTCCATTAGATTCAAATTTTTAAGTTCATTCAATATGAAAGCTTGAAAATTAAAAAAATATGCTACGAATTTTCTTGATTCTAATTGCAGAATTTTTGATTTTTGGGAATGGGAGCTTTCTGCATTATGTGGCGTCAGTTGTATACACACATTTACCTTGCCAGTCATTGTTCAGTGAGTATTTTTGAAAAAATTGCGTTAAATTTAATTTTGGTGCATTCAGCATATCTTAAAATGGTCCATTTCGATTTTTGAAATTTTGGAATTATTATATATATATTATAAATTAATATTATATTTTGATTACTTGTATTGAAATTTCTTACCATTTTAATTAGCTCAAATCTCTGAAGATTTTCGGTTTAGAGCGTTTTGAATTTTGAATTATAATACAATAAATAGTTTTTATATTTGAGACGAAAGTGAATGTAAACTTGGCTTACAATATTACATCTTTAGAAAGCAGCCATTCTTCTCTGAAAAACAAAATCATGAATGTTTTTATTGAATACAACAGATTAATAAAATTTATGAAATTATCAGCGAATCAATCAAGATCGTGAACAGAATGGACGTGGCAATAATTTAAAAAATACGATTCGATTTTTTTCGCTCGGATTGAAATGGGCTAAGTGCGCTATACGTGATAAGAGATAATTCATAAAACCTGTAATCAAAGTTTTCACTATCGTTCTTTGTGAAGGAAAATTTCAATTGAATCACTAATATTAATCTCAATTATCATTAACACAAGTTGTAAAATATAATTATAATGATTATTATAATAATAGCCAACAATGATTCAAATTAAAAATTAATAGTTGTGAATTTACATTACCAAAATTTCATACAGAGGATTATCAATCAAAAATTTTTGTTTGAATAATAAATTTGCATGTTTCAAACATTCAAAGTTGAAACCCTTTAAGAAGTTGAACCATTTTTATTTTCTGAACGTCCTGAGTTAAACAAGTGCAAACACCCAGTATTGAATATTAAACCGTTGTTTAATAATATTACACAGGATTTTTATTAACAGGATTAACAGGGTTTATAGCGATTTAACAAGATTTATAGAGAACTGTGTAAATTAATTGAAATTTCAAATGATTCCTAATGACTCAAAAACTGAAAATATATTAATTGTGAATTGAATTATATAATTAATAAAAGCGCATATAAAAGCCTTCTTGTTATAAGATTTTGAATACATTTATATTCATCATTTATGTCAATTACAATTTTCAAATTAATACATGGAGAAAACGATATCGCACAATGATATTGCACGACTTCTGTGTTGAAATAAAGCGCAATATGATAACGTACAAGCAGGTTCCGGAGCTTTTTAGGATATTATAATGCACTTACATCCCTTTCCCACTCCTAGAACCCTTGTATATATTATATAATAAAATAAGAATATAATTTAAAATCTTGTAATGTACGATATCACGATTTTACGTTATTATAATGTGATAATTACGATATATAGCGCAGGAATTACGGTATATATTGCAATTCTTGCGATATCGTTTTCTCCGTGTACCATAAGAAATTGGAATTTACAGTTGATTGAAGGGAAATAATTTCCAGGTAATATCAGTATAATTTACATATGAGTATATTATTACAACCTTGCACGCACATGTAGGCGCAGGTTACTTATTTTTAAGTTGTTGCAACTATTTACTTTAAATTAATGTATATGTGTTATATTAATTTTCAACCTACATAATATATGCACAATTTATTTGATCAAACATTAAGTTCCTTTTATTAGAAATTCTAAATGGCTGAAATTAGGATTCTTAAAAAAGAAAAAAATCGCTGACTCATCTTTATAATTTTACAATTTATGAAATATTTTTGAAATGTTTTCTAAATATTCTTTAAAAATAAACATTTTTTCAATTTCTGAAAATGAAAAAAATGGAATACAAATTTTAAGGTATAAATGAAGGCTAATAAAGCTAATGTTAACTATGAGACAAACGTTTAAATGATGCAAAAGTAAGTCAGTTAGTAAGGCGATCGGTTAACACTAAAACCTTAAAAACATAATAATAAAAAAATACATTCTTCATTAACAGAGAAAGTTTCTTAATGAAATCATTCAAATTAGACCGACTTGAAAGTCGATTTGTCATTACTGATAGTTAATGCGGGACAACATTTAAATAAGTAGATTTTCTTATTACCTTCTTTAAATAAATTACATATCTCATTTTTACATTCTCATCATAATGAGAAATAATAGTTTTTTGTGAAAACTGACTATCGTGGATTTCTTTAAATCTCCAAGTTTCGAGACCCTCTCAATGCGAAAAAAAACAGGTTTTACGATGGTGTTTGTCCGTCTGTCATCATTGTAACGTGATTTGGCGCACGTTTTTAGGGAGGAGAAAGAAAGACCTGTGCAAGATTTGAAAAAATAGAACGCGTAATTTTTGTTTTAATAGTAAAAAATATAATTAAAAATGAAACATACATTTTTGACAAATTACACAAGCTAAGCAGAAATATGAATAGACAAAAATTGTGCACCCAAAAAAAGATATACAACATTTTTAATTAACCATTTTCGCAGATAGGACGCTTATTTTTGGTTTTAATTGTAAAAAACAACATTAAACATTTTAAAAAAAGGTAAAAAAAGGACACAAGGTGCGCAAAAAAATTAATAGAAGAAAGTTGTTCAGCCAAAAAATATATAAAGAATTGTTATAAATCACTTTTTACAGAACGCGCAGTTTTTCGTTTATTTATAAAAAAACATTAATAATAAATATTTTATTCAGGAAAACGACACAAGCTACGAAAGAAGACGAATACTTAAAAATTGTGCGCCCCAAAAAGATCTACAAATTTCTTATCAATCACTTTTCGACAAGATGCGTAGTTTTTGTTTTAATCGGAACAAATAACATTAAATTTTCTTTTCAACTGTGAAAAACAACAAAATGTAAAAAAAATAATAGAAAAAATTAACAGAAAAAAGATCTAACAATTTTTTTAATAATTAGTTTTTAGTCAAGTGCGTATTTATTGTTCATATCGTAAGAAATCACATTGAAAACGAACTAATTAGTTTTTCGGGAAAACGACACAAAGTGCAATAAAATATTAATTCACAAAATTGTTTTTTTATATGATGCGAACTTCTTTTAATTATAAGAGCAAGGCACTAAAAATACATCAGTTTCAATATTAATGCACATTATGAATAACAACCATACAAATTTATTGAAATGATACATTTTTTAGGGTAGCTAAGTATAAAAACTATTACAAAATAAAGTAGAAATATTCAAGTAATCATGAAAAATAAAATTTGTGCTTTATTTTGCAATATCTGAATAAGCAGTCCCAAACCGAGGTACAGCAATAATATACATTGGATGTAATAGAGTACTTCACATGTACTTCACATTTACACTCCAACCAAATTTTTATCTAGCCGAGGATTCAAAACAGACGTCCGCATTAATATATACGTATTAGGGTGGGCCGATCAAAAAATCTTTTTCCGAGTAGCGGATTTAAACTTCCAAATTTTTCAATATTTAAACAATTTTATTATAAACAAAAAATTATCTTTTATTGTGTATAGGTACAGTGTTTGGTAGTGAAGAATAATATAAAATAAAATTTGTGTGAAAGTTAAAACTTTTTTCAAATAGGCAAAAAAAAATTATTGTGTTAACTGAACATTTTTTTGGAAAAAGTTAAACATGTTATGGCTGAAATTTTTTAGCTGTGATCGAAGAAATATGCCATAGCCTTTTTATTGTGAACAACAGTTTTATTCCTTGATTTTAAATTGTAAATACGGCATTTTTTTTAGCAATTTTTGAATATTGTACACCACGAATACAATTTTTAATGCAGTTGCAAATAGGGGCATCACCTGTTTTTTGGCTGGAAAAGCAGTTTTTTTGCAAAAACTATTAGAATTTTTAATTAAACGATAAATGAAGGGATTTGACCGGGCAGAAGTTAAAAATTATTGTTACTTTTGTTACTACGATGTCTTAAATATGAGTACGTCACGATATCGGAATGATCATAATTAACTCATCATTTAGGTGATTTTAAACATCCAAACGTCCACAAACACCCATTTGAAAGGCCACAAAAATAACTTTGTCAAAACCCTACCCTTTACCAACGTTTCGTGGGGGCGGGAAAGCACCCCTATGATCAGTAAAAAAAATAATGTTGGTCAAATCCCTACCCATTTCCATCTTCTCGTTAAATATGATCATTCCGATATATCGCGACAGACCCATATTTTAGACATCATAATAACAAAAGTAACAATAATTTAAAACTTTTGCCTCATAAAATCGCTTCATTAATCGTTCAATTAAAGATTCTAATAGTTTGTTGCCACACAATTTTTTTCCAGCCAAAACGGAGGTGACAGGTGACGCCCCAATCTTGCAATCAAACCCAATGTTTCTTTATGATACTAAAGAATGCCATGCTCCTTTGATTAAAAAAGCTAAAGAAATTTCAAGTACGGCGTGTTTAGATTTTTTCAGAAGCATGTGCAGTTAACACAATCCTAAACACTTGTTTTGGGTGAGTTTAAAAAAGTTATAATTTCAGCACGAACTTTGTTTTTAATTTCTAATTTTATTATATGAACCAATACAAAAAACTTAACATAATTTTTGAGGCCATATAATTTTCTTTTGAATTTTAGTTTTAAAATTTGGAGGTCTTACAACTGTTCGGCAGATACGACTTTTAATTTTTAAATGGTTTAAGACTTTTAAATATTTTTTTATTTACTCTAAATCACGTATAAGATTAAATACTGAAAAAATAACTTACCATTACGCTGAAGAAAAATGAAGATGGAAATTTTCTAGTTTACATCGGGTTTTCAATGTTTTCAGTAGAAACCAAAGCTTCGACTGTTTACGTCGTAATTAGTAGCCGTTGCTTGCATCTCGACATCGACAGTATTGCGATTCATTGAGTATTTGTCCGGATGATTACGGATGTTTTTTGGAAATACAGAAATTCCAAATAATGAACGTTCGAAAGTTTAAAATTTCTCTCTTGTAGGATTTATAGACTCTATAATCCTGAGACAGTTCATCATCATTGTGTCATCTAAAATTTCTTTTTCTAAACTTCAGTAGACAAAAACCCTAAATAAAACAAATTGAAATCCATATTTATTTATTATTTTACATCTTTCCTTAATTCCTATACGAGTAAATTTCATTTTCAGAAATAGACATTAAGGCCTAGACTTCGTTTCTGTTCTGAAAATTTTGGTCCTGAGTTAACTTAATAGAAATGAACTTTCACTTATAAATTGCACTTTGAATAAGAAATTAATGGAAAATCGAATCTTTTACCTTCAGACGTATCAGCCTTCGCGTAAATTAAATTAAACTTGGAATGTTTCACCGCTAACTTTTAACTCTAATCTATTTATTCCTGCAATGTAAGTATTTTTAGAGATCATTTTAAATGTAATGTAAAACTAATTTTTGATTCAATGACGATTATTTGAAAATTTCTTAACCTTAATCTTTCATATAATTTAGTAGCAATTAAAGCTCACGAATTAACATTAAAATTCTACAATAAATATTTGTCTAATAAGTTAACACTTATTGTTAAGCAAAAGAAGATTACAAACTTTTCGTGACAGATGACAAATTACAGCGGTTATTTGAATAATGGTCGACTTTAATTGAGAAATATTCGAATAAAGGAACGTAAAGTTGTGTAGGACAAAAATGCGCGCGCGACCGACGCCGAACGTCGTTTCTGTGCGACTACGTTCCTTGGAACTCACATAGACGTACGACGGATCTTACGCATGTCCGATTTGCTGGCCTCTGATCGTCTCTTTCGCGCATATGAATTGAATTCAGTAGCTCTCCGTCTTTTTTCTTCCCCACCAACTGTTGCTTCCAACAGTTCAAACGGACGTCGTTGACACGCGTGAACGAAGCTCATGTCATTGTACCATATCATATCTGATTGTCGCGATACACTTAGTTATTAGGATTATTACTAGAGATTCTTTCATGTAAGCCGATTTAACTGGAGAAGTAGCGGATGAGCCTCGAGAGACCTTGCAATCTTGCATTCATTTGCGAATCCAATTGGAGGCCCACTTAGGAGTTAGGACTCCCTTAATGTCGGCTTGGCCTTCCCCTCAAGCCCTCTATTCGATCAGCAGTCGAATTAGTCTTATGAGCAATCTTATGCAATCTCATTCGATCTCATGCAATCCTTTACAATCCCTTTTAATAACATGCAATCCCATGTAATCTCTGTAAAATCTTGAGCGATATCTATGACATTACATGCAATCCCATGCAATATTTTTCAAACCCTTGCAATCTCCCTCTACGAAGAAATATGATGGGAAATTCAGTATAGGTTTCCAATGATTTTCCTATAATGATTTTGTTAGCATTTTTTTGCTATTCCATAAAAACTATTATAGAAAACTTGTTTGACGATGATACCAAAAATTTTGTTTGTTGTTACGTATTTCTAACAACTTAGGAGATCTTTCTAGAAAGTTACAGTTTTTATTTTTTTGAAGGAAATTTTTAAGGGTTATACTCGTTCAGACCAACCGATTCTGAATTTTTATATTGAAAATAACTAATTTAATAATTACAAATTTTTCATTCATCAATTTTAATCTCATTTAAGAGCTGAAAAAGGTTCGTATTGAGGCAAGTTTACTTGAGACAAGTAAGCGTCGCCTTAGCCAAGACAAGGCTTGACTTGAGACTAGTAAACGCCGTTTTACTTGTGGCGGCCATAAAAGTAAGACGAAGGCCTATGTCTCGACTCAGCTTTGAGACGCAGCCAGACATCGATGTCTTGGAGATGAACTCAAGGCATAATCAAGTCTAACTCAAGTCGAAGCATTTTTACTCGGGTGGACAGCAGTGCGAAGAACATGAAAGTATGAATGAAATCGGTCTGAAAATCAGGACATCAAATTTTGTTTAAAAATAATTGCACCTTTTGCGGAAAATGAAAATACATTTTCCGTGACAGAATCAAACACTGGACACAAGTCGAAAAGTCGACGTATTCACTATGATCTTAACCATATTCCACAAGTTTGGATGTAGGAATTTCTATGCTGGTATTTTATTTGTTTAACCATTTTTTAAATTAAAATTTAAAGTATACTTTTATGTCTTAATTTATTTTCAATTACTAATATTTACACTTAATTTATCATATTATAAATCTTGTTTATGCTTCAACTTCAAAATTAATTCGGTTCGTATTGGTTGTTTTTGTCTCAAGTTCTTTGTTTTCATTCACGAAAAATACGTTTTAATTCGTCCGCCATAAGTCTTATCATTTTAAAAATAATATTTAAGGCGGAAAAATTTGTTTTAAATCTGTTGTCCTAATTTATAGCTGGAATTCACTCATATTTTGTCGTTTTTCCATTAGGTATTCTCACTTCCACCACCAGCTAACTTTACTTCATTGAAAGCTGAAGGCAAAACAATAAATCAAATGCATAGGATTCGGTCCATTTTTGCCCTATTTTACTAATATCTTGGTCAAAAATAATGTTCTCTATGTAAGTGTATTTAGAAAATAGTTTTTTTAAAGAACTATATAATGTATTTAATGTGTTAATATGATTTAATTTCTTTAAGGTCTTCATATGATTTATCCTTATTTTAAGACATTTTCATGATTTAAAACGATCGCAAGGCATTTTATGGGATTCCAAAGGATTTCAAGGAATTTAAAAGCACCTCAAGAAACTTCACATTATTTCAAGGATTTCATTAAATCTCCAAGGATTTAAAGGGATTTGAAGAATGTGTAGGGATTAAAACAGTTTTTATTAGAGAACTTTAATGAATAAGATTAATTTAATTCATATTCAAGGTATTTAAAAAGATTTCTTCTTATTTTAATGGATGTTTACATTTTACAAATATTTAAAGGAATTTTAAGAGATTAAAAAAATAGATAACTTTACGAAATAAATTAAATTTTATTCGAAGGTATTTTTTTCACAAACTTCAAACATTTTACGAGATATGAAGAAATTACAAAAATTGCACAGGAATTTGAAGACCTTAAGTAATTTTAAGAGGTTGTCAAGAATCTCAAACGATAAAAATAATTTCAAGGAAGGTTAATGAATTCTGTAGGGTTTCCAAAGATTTCAATGAAATTCAAAAGGTTTAGAAGATTCCAAGGGGTTAAGTACAGATTCCAACAGATTTTAAAGTTTTTGCTGTAAATAGTTTATTTGGCAAGAATAGCTGCTTTTGTGTCCTTCCGTATATGAGACATCGAGTGGCTCCTTGGTAGTTTTTGCACTTCTTGCATTAACTCTTTCAATATTTTTGTATTATTTATTCTAAAACTGATCATCCTATAATCGTTTTCTCTTCATGAATTTCCTATAATCTATGACACATTTTCAGTATTGTAATTTTCATTGCAAACGTTTTTTTTCATTGAAAATATTTTGAATTCAAAAATAAAATTTGCCTCCAACTTTTCGTCGGAAGTTATTATTTTTTAACAAAAATGCAACGGTGGTACTGTCTATATATTTTACTATGATATTATATATATAATTTCTGAAATAAAGATATCAATTTCATAAATTATAAAAAATATTGTTATTTAAAAAATGCGTAAAGCAAAAAAAATCTTTCGATATTCTTCTCAGGCCCTTTATTCTAGACTAATGAAATTCTCAACACATCACTAATTTCTCAATTTTGTGACTTAAAGTAGTTGTTGTGCCAAAAGTCAGGTCTCCGGAAATACAAATTTTCTATAATTTTAAGAATTAAAATTATATTAGCAGGCATTTCTTATGAAAGAAAAAAAAACATTCTTTGTATTAAAGAAGTTTTAAATTGTCAACAAATAATCATGCAACTAACGGGTTTTTAAATTTAATTTGCTCTCACTCTCGCTTCTTACCTGTTTAAAAATGATAGAATTTTAATTAATCATGATTAGTTTTTTCGGAAGAAACATCCCTACAACTTTAATGCTTAAAATTTGTTATATAAGTAAACAAACTTCAAATATACGTAATTTTTAAACGATGTCAGCTATCGAAAATTTTTCTTTCGAAAATCGAAACAGCAGATTTGTAAAGATAGTTTTCCCCGAAAAAAGTATTTTGATTCTTAAAATCTTAGATAAACTATTTTTTCAGACATAATGCGTTTTCTGCTAGATCATTTAACTTCACTGTTATTTCAGTGTGTTTCCACTTAGTTGAATTCAGACTGGGACCATTAATAAATTACAAAATAAGAAACTTACATTTGTTAGGATATTCAAAAAATTTCCAAGGGATTTCCATAGCTTTCAAGAAAATTCGAAGGATTAAACTTATTTTAGTAGATTTAAAAAGATTGAAAGAATTTTCAAGAGTTTTAAAAAATTTCAAAGGATGGGAAATATTACAGGTTATGGACAAAATTATTTTGATAATTGTGAATTCTCTTTTTTTAAAGCTTCTTTGGCTTTAACGAACACATTCTTATCATGTATCTTGTGATTCGCAGTCGAGTTCATCCATGAAATTGTATATCATTCCCGTAAATGTATATTATTATAATTCGTAACATGCATTGGTATTAAAACAGACGTAGTTTCATTGTCTCGTTTAAAAAAATATGCATCCTTTAAAAAAATTTTGTTATTATACATTTTATTGTAACTTTCTGTCGTTTTTTCATCAACAGAATTTGCTCATTTCTAATGGTTATTTTTACGATTTTAATGTTACACATACGGTCTACATAGCAACCTGACCGTTTTTAACTACTAAATTATGTCCCCAACCACAGTGACCCAGAATTTGTGAATTGAATTTTCTACCGCATCGTGTTCTACATCGCAGTTCTGGTGCCCTATTGCTTTATCTTCTAATCATTCACTAAAGGAGTCTCTTAAGGCGTCTAGGGTGGAGAGTCTAGTTATAACAACAGTCCCACGAAACTTCGATTAATGAGGGGTGAGGTGTGGGGGAGATTCGTTTCAACCGAGAGTCATAGCTGGTTATTGTTTTATGCTGAGAAGGTCACCAACTTTCAGCATCGTTGTGTTAGTTATTTACGTCTTGCAGCACGTGTTGGATAGAGAACTAACCAAAAAGGTTAACAAAGTGTACGCGTTTTTGTAGATCTAAAGGGCGCGTTCCCTTTGGTGGATAGAGGGCAGTTGTGGGAGGCAATGGAAGAGAGGGGAGTGAAGAGGGACCTGATCGAGAGGGTAAAGGAGGTATACGAAGAGACGAAAGATAGGGTCACAGGAGGGGAAGGAATCTCTGAGGGATTCTGGATGGATAGGGGGTTGTGGCATGGGTGCCCGCTTAGCCCAACGCTTTTTGCAACTTTGATCGCGGATATGGAAAGTAAGCTAGCGGCCGGAGTGGTAGGAGGAGTTAGATGGGAGGAGTCAGAATATGGTCACTCGCATATGCAGATGACATAGTGCTACTAGCAAAGAGCGAGGAGGCTTTGAAGGAGATTGTAAATAGTAGTTAAGTTAAGTATAGTATTAGTTAAGTTAAGTATTAGGTGTTAGCCGTGGAGACAGAGGCTGGCAGTGCGAGGCATAGCGAGGAAAGAGAGACAAGCGTGCGAGGCGAGGCGAGGCACAGCGAGGAAGGTTAGAATATAGAGGCGAGCGGATTAGTTATAAGGTGTAGATGGATGTTAATTTTTAATAGTTAGCTGTAAGAAAATTCTGTAAAGAAAACTGGAAGTGTAAGCAAGTCAATTTTTTAAGGCCAGCAGGCCAAAAAATAAACGTTCATCTATCTATTAAATGCATTTATATATTTGAGAATCTTTGAAATACTGTAAAATTGCTAAACGAAAAAATTTAATTTTTGAATTTTCCATTATTTTGTATGCTGTCAAAATTTGAATCTTATCAGTCATTCAAAAATCAACACTATTTCCGTTTGTTTTTTGGAATTTTGAAAATACTATAACTTCGGTAATTTTTGTTTCCGTGCAGGTAATTTTCGACTTTTGAAAAAAGAGGTCTAAAATATATTCATAATGCACTCACTTTTTAAATTTTTATCTAAAAGGGCTGGCTAACGAAGTTGACCCTTAGCTTAGAACAATAAAAGAGTGTACGAAACGCCAATCTAATACATTAATTTTTTCAAAAGTTATGGTGCTCACAGACAGACCGACAGATATACAGACATACATACAGGCAGAAAGATGCGTAAAAACCTTTTATTCAGGGTGTCTCAAGACGTGGACATTGGACAAAATATGGGAGGGTCAAATTTTAAACAAATCTAATACCTTCTCTGATGAGAATGTAAAATAGGTGTGCCAGGAAAATATCGAAATCACTGTTGTCGTCTTTTCTTAATGCCGATTGGGTAATTTGATAAAACTCGAAGGAAAGAATGTTGCCAGATTCACACAGATAATTAAGAATTCCGTTTCTGCTTCAGGAGAGTGACAAAGAATGTCACATCTGTGTGCATAATAAAACTGACAAAAATGTAAGATTTATTACTTTAAAATTGTATTATTTGTTCAAGGCCACATATATTCAGCAGAATTAAAATTTGTATTTGACATGATCAAGAGTAGCTTTATTGTCATATATCAATCAAAAGTTGTATCTTGTACAACATGTGAAAAATTACCATTTTCAATATTTTTATTGCATTATAGAAATTGAATAATTATTTTTGTCAACAAGAAATTACCACTTTGTTAAACTTAATTTTTGCTTCTATAATCCAAAATTAGACCTCCTTTCTTACTTTTTGATCGTGTGATGTGACGAATTTTACTTTAAAATTGACACAATTTCGGACATAAATATTTCTTGAAGAAATAAAAACTTCTGAAAAATCACTGTTTTGAGGTTCGGCATTTGCTTAAACCTGATTTAAAATTTGTGTTCGTTATTCCAAAGCGCTTAGAATTTAGAAGTACTTTTTTAATTTAACTTTCTCTGCAACAAAATTCCATTAATTTGAAACCTATAGACTGATTAATTATTGAGTTCTAGAAATGAAGTTACTTACCAAAACCTAACATGCGTAAAACCTTGTTATTTTGACATTTTCGAAGATTGCAAATCTTGAACTTTTTAAATCATTTATTCGCCATTTGATCTATAAGTTTTCGATTAATGTATTTTTTTTGCTAAGAAATTTAAATTAATCAAATATTAAAAATTAAAAATTTAGCAATATCGATTGAACGAATTAAAAATATTAGGACTTGTATTTCATTTTCCCTGGCCCTTCTTAATTTTTCTTTTAAGTTCAATGTTCAATCAAAGTGATAAATCTTCGATAAAAGAAATAATTCTCAAGAAAAAGTGTAACAGTTGATATCTCCACCAAAATTAATCTAATTTTCAACCAAAGAGTTGAGTTTTCAACCCAGAAAGATTTTTCAGTTAAGAAGACGAAATTTTGACAGAAAATTTGAATTTATAAACCAAAAATATGTTATTAAGACGAGTTTTTAGTAAAAAAGAGGGATTTCAAATTTTTTATATTTATGAGCCGTTGCACTATCTACTAAACACGCACGTAGATTTGACGATCTAGTTCTCGGACAGATTAGGCAGGAAGTACAAATATCTGAAACTTTTACTGAATTTAATAAAGTGTTTCAATCTGCTGTATTATTATTAAAAATATTAACTAAAGTGATTTAATAAAAGATTTGGGAAAATTGTGTAATCTCGTTTTATATTACATTTTACAATCGTTTATTATGATCCCGATCGTTTTAAAAAATATTTAGGTTAATTTAGGCCCAGTTTAGCTTGTAGAAAATGACACAGAAATATGACAACTTTTTATATTTTTATACCTTTTGTTGTATATTCCGTAATGTTTTAATTCTCTTTTGTTATTTTAATGGCTTTTAATTATTTGGTAGTTCGGGTATCTAAACTAAATTATATTTATTAAGACATAGTTGAAAATATATTTACAAAATCACGTAACATAGGCGATGGCGCGACCTAAACCACTTTGTTACGAAATTGTGCTATCTAAAATTGAATTTGTAAGAAGTGAATTAAAGAATTTA
>NC_046663.1:104451659-104453937 GCF_010883055.1 Belonocnema kinseyi | reverse complement strand
TAACTGGGGTTCCACTCATAATTTGATTCAGGAATCAACGCTTTCCTCAGAAAAAACCTTTTCATTTAAACATTGATACGTCACTGGAAATCAGTCGCGTACTGTCTAACTGAATCAGCGAATATTCGCTGTAAAATCAATGGCAATTCACTCCAACTCCATTAGGCTTTCACTGATTTCCTAGTAGAAAAAGTTATGGAAGTTTCAGTAAGCATTGCTGTAATTTCTGTATGTTATTTCTTCATTTAGAGAAATACTAACAAGTGAGGAAACGTGAATAAATTTGTAGTGAATAGTTACTGGTGTTTCTGTAAATTTTACTAACTTTGAAGACGATTTTCGTTAATAAATCAGTTGAAACCATCGCTGATTCTATTCAGTGACCCACTTCTGACTCATTCAGAGTAAAAAGAGCGCAGTGTGCGGCAGGCTACTCTTCTCTGAATTTGACGCAATGAAAATTGCGTAAAAATCAGTGAAAAATTAACTCATAAATTAATGACTATATGCTCAAATTTTATATTTTCGCTTTCCCAGAATAGAACACAGTTTACTGAAATGTCAGGCAAATTACCGTTTCCTGATACATAAGTAACATTTTGGCCTGACTGAATTTAAATCTCAAAATCTGGATCAGTGGAATTTCACTGAGCAATTTGTAACTAATTTTTCCAGATTTCAGTCAGTTTAATTCCAACTTTTATTTATTAATTGTTCATTAAAATAAGTTATCAAAGTTTCAGTGACTGTTTGTACTGAACGAGTTAAAAGTGACTGAAATTTCAATGAATGATCGCAGACTTATGGATCGAAATCTTGCACAACAAGTCAATCATTCTCAGTGACATTTAACTGATTTAAATCAAAAGAGAGTCTTTAACGCAATTTAATAGAATTAAAATTAAATTTCTTGCACTGACTTCCAAATAGATTGAATGGAAATCAAGTGAATTCCAGAAGGCTAAAGAGGGTCAAGAAAATTTAAGATAATTGAACTGTAATCCGGCGAATTTGATTAAATTGGACGAAAGTGGAATAGTGATCTGAAACAAAAAGTACCCAACAATATGGTATGGTACCCGAGTCGAAACATAAGTCCTCTTTTGATTCTCTTAAATTCTTTAGCCTCAGAGACTTTACGTAGTTCCGATGAGGATTAATTCAATATAATGCAAGTACTATTTAACTACTCAAAATATGCACAAATTTCATTTTTTGCGTGTTTGGAGGTCTTAAAACGGACTTAATGAAATACTTATTAGATTGTTGTACATCCAATTCCAGGGGCGACTTGATCTTCGGCCACTGGTCGGGCCATCCAGGTAAATGATAACGATCAACAGCCTTTGGCTTCTCTACGTCGACCCGACATTTGTCCCCATACATGGGCAAAGGGTACAAATGATGAACGATGTAAAAAAATGTTTTATAAATACATTTTAATGTCTGCCAGTGTTTTTGGAACTTGCATAAGAACAAGTATCAGAGAATTATTTAATTTAGAAAAACATCTAGCGGTAAAGATATTTCGGATCGTAAAAGGGAGCTGTTTGAAAATGTGAAAATAAGGTTTATTTTGCAACAATTCGTATAAGCAAACGTATCAATCCAATTGTCCATTACACGAGTTCCAAATTCCATTTTAATTCGTTATTTTTGTTTGCGAATATTTCTTAAGCTAAAACAGGCAAAAGGGACTCTTTCTAAATGGACATACACATACAAAATTAGCCCAAGTAGAAAAAAAATTACATGCATATCTTGCATCCCAAGAGTTTCAATTTGTTCCGTTTCCGGAGAAATTTCGATTGAAAGAAAAGCTTGCAATAAGACTCATTAATTTTGAAATCCAATACCCCAACCCCATGGTTATTTTTTCAAACTCCAAGAGTCACCCGTAAAACTCCAAATGAGCTTTTTGCGATAAAAGATATTTCATAAGAGATTCAAAAGAAACAATTTTCTCCATGTTTTCCACCAAAACCTGAGTAAAAATGCTTCGAATTGAGTTCGACTTGAATAGCCGCCAATCAAGACATGCTGAAGACGAAAATTTCGACTTAAGCTTGTCTCAGTTTTAAGACGGAGCCATATTTCAATTTATATCTTGGAGACAAGTTTCTATGTCTTGAGGACATAAATTTATCTCTTGAGTCGAATTTTTATGACTACAACAGGAGCGGCTTACAACTTCGTGTGTATACATGTCCTAACGAAAAGGGTCATTCTGACCGTCACGAAAGCTAATCTGCGTTAATGATTAAACAATCTAGTATAT
>NC_046663.1:104420806-104451559 GCF_010883055.1 Belonocnema kinseyi | reverse complement strand
TTTTTTATTTATTTATCGCTTTAATTATACCGGAGCTTAAAAAATTTCTCTTTAAAAGGTTGATTGTTTTCGAAATTTTGTTTAAAATAAGCCCAGGGTGAAGCCAATTTGTCGAGTTTTTAAGTCGATAATGCAAAAATAGTGTAAATTTCAATGTTTTCTTAAATTTTCAATATCTTCTGAAATAGTCAACGTTTTTCAATGTTCTTGTGCTCCTTTTGAAGCTCTTTTTCACCGTATGACAACAGCTTATGAGTCTTAATCGTAAAAAATGTGTTTTTGAATTGCAAGAACTTGAATTTGCAAAAAAAAGTTGGAAAAATTAAAATATTATTTTTAGCAACAAAAATATTTTTGTAAAATATGCGAAACATATAATCATGGACTTTCTATGTAATTTCCCCAAAATATATATTTATTTGATATTAATTCTGATTTGCATACAGATAAGATGTTTTGAAATTTATCCAACTTTTTTATTACAACTTCAAGTTTATGCAATTCGAAAAGAAATTTTTTACTATCCATACGCGTAAGTTGTTGTGATACGGTGAATAAAAAGCTTCAAAATGAGCCCAAGAACATTAAAAAACGTTGACTATTTCGGAAGTTATTGAAAATTTAAGAAAACATTGAAATTTACACTATTTTTGAAATATCTACCTAAAAACTAGACAAATAGGCTTCACCCTGGGCTTATTTTAAACAGAATTTCGAAAACAGTCAACCGTTTAAAGAGACATTTTTTAGCTCCGGTAAAATTAAAGCGATAAATACAAATGAAGCGATTTTTCTAAGTGAACCCAAACTTTTGACTTGTAGTGTATATATTTTAAAAATTTGTCATAAGGACAACTGCAGGATTTCGCCGGGAGCGGGTGCTAATCTGAAAAATTGCACCTGCTCCCAGCGAAATTGCGGTAAAATTTCAGCCACAACCACGTCTCACGACCGTGAGATAGGTGGTTACAGTCTGTAACGGAATCAATACGACGATCCAGAAAAAATTTCGTTTACCCTGAGAATACGGAGTGATCCAAGGACTACCGCCTTCTGCATTTTTCCCGCAAGTGTTTTAGTATATTGTTGAAACGCAGGGATGCTTTTCATGCTATTAAAGAGTGAAAGCTTGGCACCTCCAAGAGCACCGATGATGAGGACGATTAGTTTAACAGAATATTCCGGGTACAATCGTTGCAATCTTTCTTTTCATTCTCCTTGTCTATGATGTTTTTATCAGCTGGTGCCGAAAATTCGATAACGAACATGGTTCGCTTCTCGAAGTCAAGAAGAACCATGTCTGGCCTCGAGTGTGCAACAGAAACAATTGTCGAGAATATAAAGTTCCAGTATATGCGGCACTTCCCATTCTCGACATTTACTCGATTTCCCTAAGAGCATTTAGAGGAGCGGTATTAAGGTTAATGCCGTAAGAGTAACAGAGATGATAATAAAAGACTCGTAGGGCCGCATTGTTCCTTTGGATGTAGGTCGTTCCCGCATGAGTTGGACAACTAGATAGTACGTGAGCTAAATGCTCGGGGTGTGCATGGCATGTCCTGCAGCTATCATTGGGAATGTCTTGGCCCAAAATGTGGCGACGGTATTTTAAGGTGGAAATGTAAACGTCTTGGCATGCCAAAATAAAACGATCCGTACTAGATATAATCCTGGCGATTTAAGGGAAGCAAACGTTAGCTCACACGACATTGAGTGATCCTCCACATTTCTGTGGAAGATACCGTGCATCCTCTTATCGAGGAGCTGTTAACGAAAGTTTTTATCTTGTGCTTTCTTAATCCGGGCTTTCAGGAGTGAGTACTCGAGATAGATAAGATTTGATGCATTTTGCTCACCCCTAATACTGAAGTTAAGTCCGAGTGTTTCAGCAGCCTCCTCCACTGCTTTGTACAGAAACGCTCCTTTGCCCACTTCTTCGTCATTCCTGACCATTTTAAGAAGCGGGTCTCTTCCATTTACGACTCTATGTGCTGCACCCAGAATAATTCTGTTGTGAAGACATTCAAAACTTAATATTCCGCAACCACCTTGACGACGTGAGATGTACAGTCGCGGAACAGAAGACTTAATATGCATGCTTATGTTTATGTGCATAACCTTTCTTGTCCCGATATCAAGGGATCTGAGCTCGTTTTTTGTCCATGGAACTACTCCAAATGAATAGAGTAGTACCGGGACGGCAAGCATATTCGTTGCAGATACTTTGTTCCTCGCAGACAGTTCGGAAGACCAAATCTGTCGGATGAGACGTTTGTATCTGCTTCTGAGAGTATCCTTTATAGATGTCACATCCTGAATGCGGCTCTATGGCACGCCCAAGTATGCATAAGCCTCTCCAGCGCAAAGGTGTCGTATGGCGCTTCTATCAACGAGCTCAGGATCTTCAGGAATTCCACTAAGTATTCCTCGCTTCAAATAAACCTTGGCGCATTTGTCTAACCTAAATTCCATTCCAATTTCCTTAGTATATCGTTCGACAATCCCCAGAGCTAGATGCAGTTGCTCTCTGTTTTTAGCATAGATCTCAGTATCGTCCATGTAAAATACATGAGTGACCTTGTACTTTCGATCTGCAGGTTTGCTGCACAACTACCCATCGGAATGGCGAAGTGCTAGAGATAGTGGCAATAATGTAAGGCAGAAGAGGAGTGGGCTCATGGTGTCGCCCTGAAAGACACCTCTCTGAAAGGTGACCTTGTTAGTTGTCACACGATTTTTTCCAGATGAGATAGTAAATCTGGTTTTCCAAAGCGGCATCAATCTCTCTATGCACCCAACTATTTGCGGATGAACCTTTAAGATTTCCAAAAGACAGATGATAAGTCTATGGGATGTCGAATCGAAAGTTCGTTTTTGCGTATTTCTAACAGCTTAGAAGATCCTTCTAGAAAGTTAAAATTTGTATTTATTTGAAGAAAATGTACCTCGTATTGAGGTATGTTTACCCCGATTATCTCAGCCAAGACAAGGCTCGACTTGAGACAAGTAAACGCTGTTTTACCTGTCATGACCATAAAAGTAAGACGAAGGCCTATGCCTCGACTCAGTTTTGAGACGCAGCCAGGCATCGATGTCTTGGAGACGAACTCGAAACATGACGAAATCGAACTTAAGTCGAAGCATTTTCACTCGGGATGTCTTGTGTCTCCAAGGTATCGATTTATGGCTGCGTCTCAAAACTGAGTCGAGACATAGGCCTTCGCCTTACTTTTATGACCACGACAGTTAAAACGGCGTTTACTTGTCTCAAGTCAAGCCTTGTCTTGGCTAAGATGATGTTTCCTTGTCTCAAGTCAAGCCTTGTCTTAGCTGAGATGGTCGAACCTTTTTCAGCTCATAAATGAGATTAAAATTGATGAATGAAAAATTTGGAACTATTAAATTAGTTATTTTAATTTAAAAATTCAGAATCTGTGGGTCTGAATGAGTATAACCCTTAAACATTTTCTTCAATCAAATACAAATTGTAACTTTCTAGAAGAATCTCCTAAGCCGTTAGAAATACGTCAAAACAAATAACATTTTCGGCCTTATCGTCAAACAAGTATAATGCAAATGAAAATCCGTAAATAAGTTGATTGAATATAGATATTGTATAAGAATATACAAGATTTTTTAATCATTAACAAAGGTTAGCTTTTATGACAGTCAAAATGACCCTTTTTGTTAGGGCAGGTAAACACTCGAATTTATAAACCGCTCGTGTTGAAGTCATAAAAATTCAACTTAAAAGATAAATTTATGTCTTTAAGGTATAGAAACTTGTTTCCAAGACATAAATTTGAGTCTGGCTCCGTCTCAAAACTGAGACATGCTCAGGTCGAACTTTTCGACTTCAGCATGTGTTGATTGGGGGCAATTCAAGTCGAACTCAAGTCAAAGCATTTTTATCGGGTGTACGGCAAAATTATAGTTTTAAAGTATTTTAAGACTAATTTTCAGTTTTTTAAACAGTTATCATTTCTTCAAACAATGTTTTCCCCCTGTCAATCCTGAAAAAATATTATTTTCTGAATAAATGATACCGTTCATGAAGGTTAACAGTAATATTTTTGATTTAACATGTTTTCAAATTGTTGAAACTAATCGAATCTGTTTAAATTTTTTCTCCACTAAAGCATTAAAATTGAGATGCAAATATGCATGCCATTTTTTTGGAAACAAATGCATCATGTGCTTGCCGCTTATACGGACTAATTTTTAATGTATACGCCCATTTCGAAAGAGTCCTTTTGGCCGATTTTAGTTTAAGAAATATTCGCAAACAAAAATAACGAATAAAACTAAAAATCGAAAATCTAGCTATGAAAAATCTGTGGCTCAGGGAGCTCGGAAATACGTTTGCTTATACGAATCGTTTCAAAATACACATAATTGTATCTTCACATTTTTAGACACCTTCCTTCTACGACAAGAAATAACTTTACCACTAGAAGTTTTTCTAAATCAAATAATTCGCTGATACTTTTTCTTAGGTAAGTTCCAAAAACACTGTCAGACATTATAATGTATTTATAAAACATTCTTTGACATCGTTCATCATTTGCGTCCTATGATGAACTATGCTACGTATATTGCTTTAACATTTAAAAAATTGTTTAATATTTCGCTCTTAATAATTGCAATTTATATTTCGAAAACACTTTGATTTTCAGTTGGTAAAAACGTCGATTTTTTTCACAAAAATTAATGATTGGATTAATTAAATTTGTAATCAGAATGGCGGTTATCACTAATTTTTTAATTTTTTTAAACTAATGTAGTTTACTTTTTTATAATTGCTTTTCATTTGGGACTCTTGATCAAATGATGATCCTAAGCTTGGCTTAGCTCGTTTGTTCCGTATTTACTCGGAAGATTTGTTTGTTCGCTTTTTACTCCGAAAAATATATATTCCATTTTTACTCCCAAACTTTTTATGTTCCCTTTTTACTTTCAGCCGCTCTCATATAATCGCATGCTTTAAAGGTTTAAAAGCTAGAAATTCAGAATCTTTGGGGAGCGCGCGTATTCGTGGAATTAGTGAAATTCGCGGAAATTAAAGGATTCATGTAATTCAATAAATTCAGGAATTCAAGTAATTCATGCAATTTAAGGAATTCATGTCCCTTTCCAACGTCTCATGGGGGAGGCACCCCTGTGACTGTTCACAGAAATAATTTTAGTCGAACCCGGACCCCTTTTCAACGTCTCGTGGGGGCGGGAAGGCGCCCCTCGGATTGTTCATAGAAATAATTTTGGTCGAACCCGACCCCTTTCCAACGTCCTGGGGGGGCACCCCTGTGATTGTTCACAGAAATAATTTTGTTGAAATCCTTATCCCTTTCCAACGTCGTAGTAGTAGTAGTAGTAGTTTTAAATAGATTTGAAAAAAAAATATTTTTTAATATCTTCTTTCCGCAGTCTAGGATCTACCCTTAAAATATGTTTTTAAAAAAACCGGTAAAAAATAAAATTGTCGGTACCGCTAATTTTTTTTTACCGGTACCGACCATTTTTTTTACGGGTACCGGATTTGTATACAGAACCTTAGATTTTATGGCATTGTATTCTTGGACTTCTGATAAAAGAATTATGCTGCAAACCCAAGCTCTAACTATTTCTGAAGTTAGAAGTCCTGACTTTTTTCTAACGATTTCTGACTTTTTTTAGAAGGGCATGCCAACATTATTAAAGTTTGTTTTGTTTTAGTACATAAAGATTCGACCTTACTCCTCTGAAAATTACTTGCAACGAAAATTCACATCTTTTTTTTTTGATGACGGAATTCAAAAGAATTCAATACTGAGTTTAAAAGAATAAATTTATTCAAAGCAAACAATTAAAGTTGAATTCAACGGAATTCAAGTGAATATGGAAAATTATGGAAACTTATTTTAATTAAATTTAAGGTTTTTGAACTAAATTCGAACCTACATTTTTTAGACGTTTCAGATTTGTGAGTAATTACAATTTTTGGATCACCTGGATTATAATTTTTATCCCAAATAAAAACAGTTTGTCCTTCTTTTTTAGTGTAAGGCCGAAACATTTTTAGCAAAATATATTCAGAGAGTAAAATTAAGCTGGCCTGAAAAATAGACTATTTTGAAATCAGATTCAGCCTTGGTGCATAGCGAGATGTTGTGATGAGAGTAAATTGTTATGATGACTAATGATTGTATGATCGGTTTGGTTCTTTTCATTAATCTTGGCAAGGTTCTACTGCGACGTTTCATTGAAATTGAAATTCACACGAGAATTTTCCGTGCATGGGAAAACGTATATATTTTACGAAGAAAAGAGTTCTTTTTCGTACTACGAGAACATAACTGTTATGGAAACTAAAAGTTTCATCAGCCCTTGTCGATTTTATTTTTATTTCCATTTTGACGATCTGATTTTCATGACACCCGGTTTTAAATGAAAGAGTGAGATAAATAGACCATTCAGATTCAATAAAATAAGAAGCCATTTATCAAATCTAATAATAATTTGTTTATCAGGCAGAATTGTATAAGAATTAAGGAAGCTTACTCAGCAAATCGATTCATGTTAAGTATATGCACCTGCTTCATTGTTCTAATTATAGCAATATAAAGTTTCTGAAACATGCGTATGTAATGTATATTGTATATATTAATTATTCATTGTAATAATTTGGAATAAAATTCTTTGATATATGCCTCTAATTCTTCGAAAAACGTTAATATATAGGTAATTATTTTACAATGAGGACAAAGAATTATCTTTTCTTTTCACTTTCATCTGACAATTTACAATGTCAAAAAATTAGAGATCAAACGGCTGGACCTGTTATATAGATCTATTGTCCATACATTTTGAATTTAATTGACAGCAGAATATGAGTTTCGATTAAAGCGACATAGTATTGAACATAATGCCGTACAATTATCTATACGTAACAAAAATTCACAAAGCAATTTAAAAATATTTTTAAGGATATTTACAATTCGTTAAGGGACCATCCATACATTAAGTAACATTCTTTTTCTGGGCGGTGGGGGATGGTGTTAAAATAAATGATAGGATCTGCTACATGGGAGGGGAGCAGGTGTAGGGTGTAAATACAATTGTTACATGACATTTTCAACAAATCAACCTTATAGGAAATCCATATTTTCAAAATTATAGTATAACGTTAAACTTTAGTAATGTTTGCCATAAACGATTAAAATAACGTTGTAAAGTCTTCATGTTGATATAATTATATGTATAAGTGTTTTTGCTTTTTTCCATTTCGTAAACAAATATCGATAAAGACGAAGTTTTTTCACAATTTTTTTTTATATAAAAATATGTACTAGTAATTTAGGGGTTAGGTTCTTTAAGAATTTTTTTTTCTAGATGACATAGCTTTTCATAAGCTTTATTTTTCTAGGAGAGTATAGCTATTTTGTTGAATGTACCATATTGTTTTGATCTTGAAATCCTTGAAATCTTGAAATCCTAAACAGTTACAAATATTCTGTTAATTTCCTTTGCTTTGGAAAAATGTACTATTTTTATAAAAATTGTATTTCCTCTACCTAATAAGGTAAGATTATGTTTATCGTATTACTTATTGTATTATAATAAAAATATCCATATTTCAGATATATTAAACTCTATGCTTTTGGATACGAGATACAAAAAATGTTGACGTTCATAGTTTTCAATAAATTTTAGGACGGTCTACATATTTTGTATAGAAAATTGTGCCGAGGTACATGCTGTATATCCTGAATGAGTATTGAACTTATTTCTTTAAACGCGGAACATAAAACGTAAAGTTTGCAAAACTATGAAAACCTTTTAAAATTCCGAATCGAATAACCCTTTTTGCCATAAAAGAATACTAAGAAAATATCCGCTTTTCGATATAAAGAAGGGAAAATAAAAATAATTGGTGGATCGCGATGAAAGGAACTAACGAAGTTTACAAACCAAACGGATAGAGTCTCTTAAAATACTGCAAGGACGCAAGATAATAATTTCTCTAAAAATAAAGTGCTTTTGCAGCATTGGTATGTTTTGAAAATATTATTTACACATCCCTCGGTATTTTATCATAACCAGCAAGTGACACTTCCGCGGACAGTTAAAGACCACGGAAAGAGGAACCATAAATACGAGTGACGGCTGATGAAACTCTGCATTTGCAGTAAGACTGCATTGATTCCTCTGACAGACATTTGAATTTATGGAATTTACTGCGAAATGGGACGCTTGTGACATAATAAAAAATAAAGAGGAAACAGACTCGCATAAAAAACAACTAAGTTACTGTCAGAAAGAGTAACGAAGAGTGCCAAGAGAAAAGATGCATTGATTATTGAAACCCGTTCTTTTCATCTTCAAAGACATTGGTCCACATTTATAGGAAAGTTAATGAGAATTTATTTATGAAAAAGACTGTGAATAAATGTATGTGTAATTGGGAGTTTTTTTTTAAAACGAATGAGGAACTTTGTTCACTCTTTGGTAGCAATTTAAAGAAAAACATCTGATGCAAAGTTAACAAAGTAACGATAGGATGAGAAAAAAATTAATTATAGTTTTTGATGAAGAATAACCATATATAATAAAAAGTAATTATATAAAAAATATTTTACTGCCAAATTTACCGGCTCGTGCATATTTAAAACTTTTAATGTGAAATTATGAAATTTGTTTTTGAAATTTTTACAGAAAATGTCTTTCATGATTATAAAAATATTCTTTAATGTTTCTCTGTTGCTTGTCTCACATATCTTCTCCATCCATTGCATGTGAAAATTTAAATATTTGAAATTTTTTAACATTTCCCAAAAATTATAAAAATTTCCAAATTCCTAAATATAAAGCGCTTAACCTTAATATTTTAAAGTGGCTATGATAATCCTCCAAAACGAAAAATTCTAAGTTTAAAGAAAGAGAGGTTTAATGTAAATAATAGTAATTTATTATTTTAATTTTCTACCTTAAAAGTTAGAATAATGGGTTAAGGTTCATTTGAAATGTTTGAAGAATGTGAAAAGTTATATATGGAACTAGAGTAATCGCATCAGTACATCACTTAGAGGTCATAAACCTTTTATACCAGACAACTATGCTATGTTTTTCCCATTAAAGAGTTTCAAGCTTCAAAAATAATTAACTCTTGATTAATTGCAAAATAAATGAGAAATAACTGTTTTAAATAAGGCAATCAATATTTTAGTCATTACCCTCTAAACAATATCCTGATTCTAAAATGTATAATCAAACAGTAACTGTAATTTTTCTTATTCAGGGTGGCTATACTCCAATTTGTTCGTTTTCCGGAAAATTAAATAAATAAAATAAAGTTTAGTCACTGATCAAGAAATATTGAAGGAGTTATTTTCACAAAACAACTTGTAGTTTTGAAGCCCCCAAACCCCTTTTATTGTACCTAGAAAATAAACAAATAATGCAAAATAGCAGTTTCATGTAAAATTCGTGCTAAAGACCGTATTTCTTTTGCATTTTCTCGATATAGAAAGTTATTATTTTTCGGGATAAATTATATACTTGATGAACGTCCAAAGTGAAATTTTTGGTAAACATATTTTGCAATTGCTTAAAAAATTTCTATTTCATCATATTTTTTTCACTAAATCATGAAAAATTAGTATTTTCTGTAATTAATGGTACATTTAATAAATTTCAAGAGTAATATATTTTTAAAAGCATATTTCGTAATTATTTACACAATTTTCGTAGTTTAGACCATTTTTGTCTCTGCGAAGCGTGAAAAGTTATTATTTTCTGGAATTAATTACGTAGTCAATGAATGATATGAGTGTAATTTTTGTGAAAGACAGTGTGCAATTATTTAAACAATTAGTATCACTTGTTCCTTTTCATAGGAAAGATGGGAAATATTCTAGTTTTTTCGAATCCCTTACACTATGTCGCTTATTATTCAGTATTATTCAGATATTGTTCTGAAAAAGCAACTATTCATAAGGTAACTGAAAAAATGTTTTAAAAAAGGACTATTGCTTAAAAAATATTTTAAAGAGAGAGATTAGAAAAAACCAGAATTTTCTCCAGTTTTCCTATAAAAAGACGCAAGAAAATTATTATTTGTTCAAATAGTTTAAACTGTCTTTTACAAAAAATCTCACTCTTAACATTCATTAAAAGCGTTATTATTTGCAGAAAATAGTAAGCTTTCAATATTTTTCAAACTTATGTTTCTGTTTTCTCGCAAATCTTATTTTCAGAAAATCAGAAGGAGCATCCAAAGGCTTATCAATGGTTTTTTCATATAGCGAACAATTTTTTGAAATGCAGTAGTGTTGTGGTCCAAAGACCATGCACAATTTACATTAAAATCTAGCCCCGGTTAAATTGGGTGAAATTGCAATATAATATAGTTCAAAGCCACCTAATCAAAAAATCCTAGTGGATACTAGTCCAAAAAATCAAAAGTTTCCAAGAAAGGTGTGGCTGAACGCGAAAAATATGACCACAAGCGAATCTAATGTCCCGCTTGAAGCTTGAAGATGAGGTGCAGATTTTTCAATAAACTGTGATCAGCATGATCAGTGGCAAAACTAGAAACTCTGATAAGACCAGTCCAGCTAATAAGGGCAACAAGATGGCGCTGTTCTGATAATAATAGATGAAATCATGGCGCTATTCTGGCAATGTAAATACTGCTCGAAATCTTAAAGATGGAAGATAGTTCAGTCAATGAATACAAGACTGTAGATCAGTCCAGTTGTCAAAGGAAAAGCCAGTCCAGGTACTGAAGGCAATGTAGTGGGACTCACCTGGCAATGTGAAGATTTTTCAAAATAATCAAGGCGAATGACACTCTGGACTGCCAAAGATATTTTGTAGTCCAGATAATTAAGACAATACTATAGGTCAGTCCAACCAACAAAGGCAAGACATTTTATTAGTCCAGTCAGTTAAGACAAGACTATAAATAAAAAATAGGAGTTTCCATGTGAAAAATAAAAGTTGACCTTGAAATAATCTTGAGGTCAACGCCAAGGTCAGCTTCAAGGCCACCATTCAGATACTCGTCCAAAACGCTGAAACTTTTGTCTGAAACATTTTTCTCGAAAACGCATATTTTCTCTGATAGGGGGGGGGGGGGCGATACTCTTTGATGACCCTGTATGATTCCACGCAGAAATAGGATAGAATTAGCTGACAGAATTAAAATGAGAGTAATTCATGATGCAAACGAAATGTAATTGTTGCGCATTAACAAATCACTGTTGTCGAAGGTTTAGCGATGATTCATGCAAATTAAAAATACACATGTTTTCTTAAAATCAGGCTAATAAAGTTGTTATTCCTATTTTTATCATTAATACGCAGCTGTCTGGAATTTTTGAATAAAGAATCATTTCTGGTTGGAAAGCCGTAGAATAACGCGCTACTTAACACGTTCTTATGCAAAATCCTACCAAAGAAATCCCGTGCAGAGATTTCCCCATCTTTCCCTATTTGAAGTTGGGTTCTGATGTGGCCCCTCTCTGAATATATAGTCTAGAAAAAACTGATTGGGCCGCTATCAGAATATCTTAACTAGAAAAAACTGCTTTGCCCCCTATCAGAATATCTAGTCTAGAAAAAACTTATGGGTGCTGTGTCATGTTCTAGTGAAGAATTCCATGCTTCTTATAGGTATGGCAAATCTATCTGTATCTAATGAAGCCCCGACCAAAGAACTCTAAAATCATATATTGCCTAAAATATTAATTTTGAGGTTTTCGAAGGCTTTAGTATGGAGAAATAATGTTTTTATGAGTATTTAAACTCGATATTCTCAATAACTTGATTTAGGGCACTAATGAATATTTTCTTCGGGGCCAGACAGATATGTTTCAGTTAACGTTAAAGATGTTATGCCAAGTAAAGCTAACCAGTGCTCTAACCGAGCACTACTGGCCTCGTACTGGTCACAAACACAGATAATCATTAGTTCGCCCAGTACTGGCTAACGACTGGCTTCAAGATCAGCGCAGTATTATGCCGATAGTATAAATATTTTAAAAAAGATTTAAATACGTATAAAAATATGGTTTGTGTGTTCTTAAATGTCTAAAAGATTACATTTTATGTCAATCTTAAACGTTGTAAAATGGTCTAAAACACTTAGACACCAAACCTTACACGAAAGTTAAAAAAATGTTGTTATTAGGAAATTGTAAAAGTTCACGATCAAATTTTCATGTTCCGTTGTTGAAAATTTTAAATGTGCATAAAAATTACATTTTCTGTGATTTTAAAAAGTTGGAAAGCAGTTTGCAATGGAAAAAACGAAATAATACGCAAAGAAGAATTTCAATCGATTAAAATTATTTATTTAAAAATGATTTTACTGATATCCCTGTTAAAAGTTGTATATTTTATATTCACATAACGTCATATAATAATAAGTATTTAATTGGAAATAGAGAGTTTAAAATTCGTTGTTTTAACGTTTTCAAGCTGTAGGTTATGAGGATGGCTTTTTCATCGAATTTCAACTCGTAAGTTTAGCGCAATGGTAAAGACTCCCGACTGCTAGGCGATAGATTTAGGTATATATGTAGGTGTCCGATACCCCGTAGCGTTAGCAATGTTTATTTATAATATAATGTTCAAAAATTTAATATAAGTCTTCAATCTAAACAGGACCAATAATATTTAAAGTCAAAACACTCTCAATTAGTTTTTTTTTTTTAAAATACCTTTTTTGTCATATCGTTAGAGTATTACGGTAGTGGGTGTTAAAATTAACCAAAATGTTTAAATGAGTAGCCTGACAGAACCTTGTAGGAGTCTCGCAGGGGCCCTTCTATTTAACCCTACTAGAAAATCTAGTGGGGCTTCCATAGCCTCAGCGTTACTTTCTTGACGGGGCTCCGAATAGTTATCCCCATTAAATCCCGATTATAGATAGGGGAAACTTACGGACCTTATATAGGGACACATTCTTTATACAGTTCTTTTGATTTATTTTATAATAATTTAAAATTGAAATGATTCGCCTTGTCTCGGGATAATCCAGTTCCTAAGATGAATTTCACCTCTTTCCCCTCTTCACCCCTTACTAATGGATTGGTTCAAGACGTTATTTTAACTGTTTGATAGATCATAAAAAACGCAAGGTCTTGCCTAGAGACAACTGTGTCGTAGCTCTCGTAGTTTTTGAGATATTCTTCAAAATATGGTTTAGACCCCAAACTTTAAGGTCAAATTGCACCCCCCTATATTGCAGCTCTGCACAAATGGATTTCCTTGTGTCATAATAAGTTTAACAATAGGTCGATCGATTGGCCTCGAAAGGACGAGCAAATACATCATAATACAGTCCTGTGATATTCGCAATATTAAAAAAAAATTTCTCATACAAAAAAATAAGCAAGATTTTTAAAAATATATTTAAGCAGATATTGCTAGATTATAAGGAAAATTCTTCAATAAGTCATTCGACGCGCTTCAAAGACGCAAATATTTGTATCAGATATAGTACTGTAGTATTCCTAATGTCAAGAAAAATGTCATAAAGAACCTCCATCTACGAGGAAGCATTTTTTAAAATAATTTCACACTGTATTTTATACAAAATAATACTCTTATCATTAATTAACTGTGTCATTACTTCCAGGAAATAGTAACTTTTCATGACTTACAGAGGAAAAATTGTTCATGTAAATAAAATTGCTTAAATAATTTCCAAATACCCGTATAAAAATATATATTACTTTTAGGATTCATGAATTATGTTATTAATTTAAGAAAAGAATAAATTTTCACAATTTTCTGAAGAAAAAATTGTTTGAATAAATGTAAATGGTCTGAATAACTGTAAAATTCGGTAAACAATAAATATTACTCTTGACATTCATAAATTGTATAGGTAGTCCAGAAAAATCATAACCTATTACGATTAACTGCGGGGAAATGACTTGAATAGAAAATAATTGTTCAAACAATCGAAAATTATTTTTAAAAATACTTTGAAACTTGTCACTTATCGAAGTAAAATAATTAATGTCGAAAACATTAAAAAAATTACCGTCTTTAGCATGAGTTTTACATAAATCTTCTACTTTAATTTACCTAAAGTTAATAACAAGTGCTTATTTCTTCCACTTTTTTGCAAACTCACATTTTTTCATCTAAAATATAATGTTCGTTTTAAAAGCCCGATGGCACGGGTTAATGTCGACCGATTTGAAAAAAAAGGAATTTCTTTTTCCGAAAAACAAACAAATTGGGGAGGATCGATCACCAAAAACCGAAAGTCGATTTTTTGAACCACCCTTATAGTGGTCACTCACTGCGAAATCCGGGAAAAAGCCTGGAATTTCAATTACAGGGAAAAGGCCGGACTATAGCCGGGACGTTTTTGAATTGAGAATTTTTTATATTTGTTTAGATTCTTGCAATAAATATCATTTTACCTATCGAAAACCATGTGTTTTTCAATTGTGTCTAGTGTTACGAACCATCTTTGTTCAAAAATCGAAGATCATTTAAAAAATTTTAAAGTTCATGTTTCATTCAAACTAAATGTTCCTTTTGTTATTAACATAGGCACATTTAAGAATTTAAATTCATATGACAATGGTTCACTCAAATACTAAAGTTCCTTTTATGTTTACCAACAAAAATTTTCTTTTCATATAAAGGTTCCTAAGAAGTTTTTAAACCGTTACTTTTTATAAAGAGGAACTTAAGAATTAATAAACTTTAATTTACGTAATTAAATTCTAATAATTGGTATAATAAAGTCATAGTTTTAGATACTCTAAAAATGGTTAAATTAAATTGAGACGTTCTACAAAAGAAAAAGAAATAAAGGGGTAACTTCTCGACATTTCTCTCGACAAACCCGAGGCTATTTTAATCGCTTAATGAAGCGGGAAAACAATTATTTATGACCAGGAAATGTCCGGAACTTTTTGTCTGCGGTTTCAGTTGCTACCAAATTACTTAAAGGGGAATTGAAAGATATTTTCCATATAATTTTATTATATTAATGTATTGAGTGAGATGTAATCCGATTATTTAGTTATTATTTTCAGTAGAATTGCATTCGTTGATCTTTTAATCCTATTTGTATTTTTATTTCAAAAACTTCCAAGATGACACTGTGCAATGAAAATGCTTTTATTAGAATTTCAGAGATATAAAATTAATACTTGTAAGTGAATTAATATTCTATTATTCATGTAATTTGTATTTCAATATTTATTCATTACAAAATTAATGAATTTATATTCAAATAATAACATTTTTGTTGCCACCTACAGAAGGACATGTTGAAACTATAAAAATTAGTCATGTCATTAATTCGAAAGTCCCCTGAAAGTTAGAAGAAAAGGTATTTCTTATTTTGTAGTACTTTCAGAGGTTAGATGATTATGTTTTTCAATATAATTCAATAAATATTAGTCTCAAATTTGAGTAAATTTGATATATTTGAAATATTCTTATCATACCTTCAAAACTAGTGAATGACATACGTATCTCTCAGTGAACGACACCCAACAGAAGGAAGTTTTTAGGGAATAATGGGCATTTTTTTATTGATTTGCGTGCTGTCCCTATACCAAGGGTTTCTGCTGATTATGGTTACAATAATTAATAAGCAGTCGCGGATAATTGTTCAGGGATGGCTCCGAAGGAATAATTGCTAAGCGGAGTATGCAGCATTATCCTCGCATGTGGGGCTCTACAAGGACGGACGAACCCTTTCCCTAGCTGCTCGTGGGAAAAAGAGTGAAACCTCCGAACCACAAAAAAGTTGTAGATGCGGTTCGAAACGATCGAACGCGCATAACATCCTACAATGAGATGGAAACATGACGAACTGGAGAAATGTCCACATTGAGTGACGAATCAAATCAAGGATGACTAGATAGATTTGGAACGCTTCCCCAACCGCTGCTTGAATAAGCTGCAGGTAAAGATGAGGAAACTACATTAAGATAAACCGCAGAAAGCGGGCACCTTCTGAGGGATGGTAGCGATTTCAGGACAAGGAAGAACATTTACATGTAGGTGCGTCCAAAGTCCAAACATCTGGCTGAAATAGATGCATCCCTTCATAAGGATATTTTAGAGGAGATCGACGCCTGGGCCATCAATTGTTCAATGTATGGTGCTCCGAGAGTTTTGGCTGATTCAAATCGAAGGCTAAAGCCGACGATGAATTTAAAGACCAAAGGGGCTTGCATTAACCAAAAAAGATCATTGGATAGGTAAGACAGAATGCATACCATCTTCAGTGTGTGATTGGCTACATAACATCTGGTAGACCAATCACGGAAAGGATTCGAAAGTTCGGCCAAGAACTGAGGATCCTTAACCGTTTCTTGCTGACCAATCGCGCCTGTTCAACGTTCCCCCGATTTCTGTTACAAATCTACCCAAACTCAACGAAGTAGAGACTTTTTAGAGAGAGGCATACACGATCCCGAAAACACTAGAGTTGAAACTAGATACTGATAATATCATCCACTTCAAGGAGTTTTGCGAGAGCCGCATAAAACGTGAGAAGGAATTTCCATCAATCTCTGCCGAAGGAGTAAAAAACACTTTGTGGTATGAAGAACTTTTCCGCTGAAGGATTAGATGGTATCAAGAAATTTTAATGAAGGAAGTTTCCTTCTACACGTCAACATCTGGCCCGCATATTCACCTCATATTTGAAGTCGGAAACGCCCATTCTACAGTGGCTGGTCTTAGGACGCACTATACTCCTCCAAAAAAAATGCAACTTGTCCAACTCAGAGAATTACAGGCCAATAACTTGTTTCAACACACTGTAGAAGATCTTTATATCTGTCCTAAACAATAAGTGCGTCTGCAAAGGCGCAGCAACCCATCAGCGCATCCTGTTTAATGACCTGGATTGACTACCCGAAAGCTTTCGATTCACCCTCTCATAGATTTACCATCTCTCTGTTGGAAAGCTTGAATGTTCATCTACACATAGTGAGATGCATAGCGAGATTGATTCCCCTTCGGAAAACTAGATTTACTATCTCATCTGGAAATTATCGCGTGCCAGCAAAAAACGTCACCTTCCAGAGGGGTTGTCTTTCAGGGCAATACCATGAGCCCTCTACTTGCATGCATCACACTTCTGTCTCTATCTCTCGCACTACGAAATTCTTCTGGATACCGTTTGTGGCGAAACTGATCATCGCGAGCATAAAGGTCACTCATATATTTTATATCGATGACCTGAAGATCTATGTTTCTGGTAAAAGCAAACTTTAGTGTGTTTTTAATATCGTCAAGAAGTAGACAGTAGAGAATAGTATGGACTTCGGTTTGGACAAGTGTACCAGAATTCATCTGAAGAAAGGGAAGATTATTAGCGTTCCCAAAGACCCTGAACTTGTGAATATAAGTATTATTAGACATCAATCTACCCAACTGGTTCGAGGTGGTACAGTGGACGTACAGTGAACCGAATTGTTCTAAGTACAGACTTACATTATTACAAGTGGCAGAGGTCCTCTCCTAAAAATGGTGATGAACCACGAGATAATCAGTAAAGGAGCCTTCCTTTGCATAGCCGCGGACCAGGCGGCGAAGATACTTGGCCTCAATTTTAACATCAGAAGTGAAGAAAGTGCATTAATCCATCTAGATGATTCACTTCTAAATCACTTCGCATAACAGAATGGTGTCATTTCCACCTTGGTATACCATGAAAGCATTCAGTGTTAAGAAGTTCCCAGCGAGAGGTGCATAGCGTGTTACGCACAAGCTGATTACCTAGAACATATACAATTTTGGTGACCCGCTCACGCGCGAACGACATATCTCCACGGACATAATGCGACCCTAAGAGTGCTTCATTACCATCTTTGTCGATCTTACGGTGTTGGCCATGACCCTACTCTGCCGAACGTTCCGAAGGAGATAGAGTCAATTGTCTAAAGGAGAAGGTTCAAGTTTTCTGGAACTACGATTTTCGGACAGCAGTCTCCATTATACACTCGAGGCCTGACATCCTTCTCCAAGGTTTTGAAAAACGAACTATATTCTTGATCGAATTCTCGGATCCGGTCAACTGCAACATCACTGCTAAGGAGAAGGATAAGGAGGAGATGTATCATGACCTCAAAAGGGAGCTGCAATGACTGTACCCACAAATATTCGGGTAAAGTAATTGTCTTTTTGATCAGTTGTCTCGGAGGTGCGACAATATCACTGATTCGTCACCTTAAAGCCTGTTTAAAGTTCTAATGTTTCGTCTTTATGAGATTTTCTGCTATTGAAAATTATTCAATTTATTGGCATCGCTTATTTCGAAGCTATTTTCAGTTTCCTTATTATTTAAAGGAATGTTTGAAGTCACGTGATTTCTCAGTATGAGCGTGTGATGATAGCCTTGTCGCTTGATAAAATCAGTGTGAGAGCAGCAGTGAATCGCGACAGATCGTTGTCCGCTCTTTTCGGATCAGTAAAGTGATTAACTCAATAAGGACATTAAATATTACATCATACAAAAATGTCTATACAGGGTCATCAAAAAGTATCGGACCCCCCCCCCCTCCCCATCTATCAGCGAAAATATGCGTTTTTGTGAGAAATAATTCAGACAAAAGTTTCACGGTTTTAGACAAGGATCTGAATGGTGATCTTGAAGCTGACCTTGGCGTTGACCTTCAAGGTTATTTCAAGGTGCGATACTTTTTGATGACCCTGCATAAATGAGTGAGTGATCTATGTGGTTCTCAAAAATGGTCTTAGTCTGCCAAGTATTCTATACTTAAATTAAAACTTGAACTGCTCATTATTTTTAACGATTCTTCTCTGTCTATTCCTGATCCGGCCACATTAATTATTTATAAACATAAACATTAAACAAAGCCATACCCTCATGCCCCAAAATATGCTTAGGCACTTGCGAGATGGATGCAGAAAGCTGTCATCTTTGGGCCGCTTCGTATCCTTAAGACACAGGCGGGTTTCGCCGGACTGTCCTTATCATTTAATCGTGCCCTGTGATCAACCACCTCGCGGTCATGAGGCGTGGACATAGGTGTGATTTACCACGATTCTACTGAGTGATGTTGTAATTTTTAGTTGGCAAATTTTTTTTAGATGAGATGAATTGAGTCTATGCCTCTAAAACCAAAGAAATATTCAGAGTAACGGGGACATACAACGTTCATGTTCAAAAAAGATCTATTGGAGATCCGGAGAATCTGGACGACGTGAATTATTTAAGAGAAACTAGCGTAAGTGGCATTCTTATCGCATGCGGCTCGCTTCGTTCGCAAGTTTGAGCGCGCCTGGGGCATATAGCTAGGAATTTTTCAGGCGGGGAGCTGAATTCTCGAAGAAGGGCAAAAGCAGGTTACCGAAAAATAAATTGAATTAATATTTAGGATAAAAAACATAATTTTTCAAGCAATTTTGTTATTGTTTTTAATAATATTCTCTTTGAATAATGTCAGAGAGTTGCGGTTTTTTTCTATAAAACTTAAATTTTTTGCCTACTCTTTACTTAGAATATGGGAATAATTAATGAAATTTAACAAAACTAATTGTGTAAACAAATTATTATTGTTTGTAACTATCTTCTCCTGTAGTAATGATATATAGTTGCGGGTTTATTCTAAAAATTTTCGTATCCGTTTACTTTATCGACGATCGGCCGTCCTTCGATTCTCCAAAATCCAATATACGAAAGACAAAAGGTATTTCATTCATTTTAAGTTTTTAATGTATAATTATAAGTATACAAATGTAAACCGATGCATGCAGAATGCAGAACGCATATTATACAATAGTTAGTAATAATAACTCCTTAGATGCTCTGCAGCTCAAGATTTCTATGTCCAATGAAGTTGTGTTTTTTGTAATTTTCTGTGACAAGTAATTTTCAAAATCTAGAGCTGTTTTGAAGGGTACTTCGTAAAGTGAACATAAAGCCCAACATTCTCGCTTATTTTGCAGAAGGACCACTTGGGAAGTTTGCTGCGACATGTAAAAAAAAGTTCACCCTGCAGAGTTCGAAGTCTTCGAAAAAGCTGAAAAAGCCTCAATTGCTACGAGAGAAAGATGTATGTCAGAAGAAGAATCTCCGAAACGGAAGTGAGACTACGTACTGAATTGAGTGGAGCTTGAAGCCGATATGCTTAAAGAAGCTTACGTGAAGCTGGTTGCAGTAAACGAAAGGCCTTTTTCGATAATGGGTGACACTGAGTTCAGCGATATTATCGACCCAATCCTCCAAGACCTACTGAAGGAAGACAAAATCACCATAAATGCAGAGACAATACGCGACGCATTTACAGATAAACTAAAAGAAGTCCATAGATACGTGATTGATGAAATAAAAGTAAATAAAAATCCCTTGATCGGATTTTAAAGGGCACCTCTAAAAGTCACCCTTTACAAATATTTTATTATGATTCCTCTTTATTATGCCACCTTTAGAGCAATAAATCGTAATTTGACGATAGTTTATTGTGGAAGAGCAGTATTACATACAACATTTTAAACTATAGGGATCCAGATTGTGGGCTCGAAATTGTCGCAGGAATGAATCATGGAAGGGTCACAATTGAACATTTAAATTCAAAACGTGTATTAACAGTCTTAAAATCTTTCAGGATTTAATTGTTTGCCTTAAAGTCAACATAGCATCAAGGCATGGCAAAGCATTTCTTGGGGTCAACGTACAATATATAAAATATTGTAAATTTTGACCCTAAGGATCAAGTGTTAAAGAATTCTCTCGCAGTGAGAATCTCATGGAGATGGTGAAGAATTTTTTACAGGAGTATTATATTAGAATTGCGGACCTGTATTCATTCATGGCGAGTTGTGCCGCATGATTGGAGAGTGAAAGAAGACTGTGTAATCACAGTACAAGAATGTATCCGTTTAGGTGATTAAGTACACTTTAAAAAAAATTCGAGGGAATTTCCTCAAAAATCATGCGGAAGTAATATACACCAAAATTCTGGAATTTTCCCTACTTCGCCTTGGGGGAAATTCCTTTAAATATTTAGTAAAATATTACAAAGGAAATTTTTGCATTTTCTCAACAAAAATTAGAAAATTCTCTATATGTTTGTGCAATCTTGCTGAAAATGTAGGGAATTTTGCCTGAGGCATAATAGAGAAATTTCACGTAATTTTGTCCTCCCTATTTGTTTTATCTTGTTGATTGGTTTTTTGTTATGTTTTTATATTCTCAATGTCTTGAAAATGCATGCATTGAATTTTTATACATATCAAATCACCCCATTTTATATTGCTATCATTAATCTAAGGCAGCAGGGATGGACGGAGTAGAGAATGAAGCATGGCTGTTTGGCGCACAAGAGGTAAGGCAGAGGCTAAAGGGGTTAGTGAAAAAAGTATGGTGGGGGGACGGATTCCCAAGAGGGTGGTGGGAGGGGTTGATCGCACCACTGTATAAGAAAGGGGATAGGGAGAGGCAGGAAAATTATAGAGGAATTACGTTAATGAATACTAAGTACAAAATATATGCGATAGTGTTGGCAGATAGGCTGCGCAAGGATGTAGAGGGTAAAGGAATATTGCCGGAGACGCAAACGGGCTTTAGGGAGGGAAGGAGTACTATTGACAATATTTACATCTTGCAGGACTTTGTGAAAAGAGAACTAACCAAAAAGGGTGCTAAAGTGTACGTGTGGGAGGCAATGGAAGAGAGGAGAATGAAAAGAGAATTGATCGAGAGGGTGAGGGAGGTATACGAGGAGACGAAAGATAGGATAGGGGGTTAAGGCAGGGTGTCCGCTTAGCCCAACGCTTTTTGCAATTTTGATCGCGGATATGGAAAGTAACCTAGCGGCCTGAGTGATAAGAGGAGTGAGGGTGGGAGGACTCAGGATATGGTCACTCGCATATGCAGATGACATAGTGCTACTAGCAAAGAGCGAGGAAGCTTTAAAGGAGATGATGAAAACGTTAAAAAGATACTTGGACAAAAATAAGTTAAGGTTAAATGCGGTCAATGTGAAGGTTATGGTGTTCAGGAAAGGAAGTGGGAGAGATAAGAGAGGGGATTGGAAGTGGAAGGGAAAAGCGGTGCAGGAGGTGAAAGAGTTTGTGTGCCTGGGCTTCCTGTTTCGAAGGAATGGGGGGGGGGGTTCATATAAAAGAAAGGGTGAGAAGGGCAAATGTGGTGATGAGGCAGGTGTGGAGGATGAAATTATTTGATTTGCTAGTGAAGAGTGTGTTATTTTACGGAGTGGAAGTGTGGGGGTGGAAAGTGAGTGAGGAGGTGAATAGGATACAGGAGAGGTATGTAAAGTGGACACTGGGGTTGGCAAGGAATACCCCGAAATATATTGTCAGGACGGAGACAGGAAGAACAAGTTTAGGGATTATAACAGGGAGTCGAGCATGTAAATTATGAGGAGAAATTTTTGGAAGAGGGGGGAAGTAAGCTGGTTAGGGAGTGTTGGTGGGAGAAGGAGAACAGACGTAGTGGTGCAAAGATGGAGGTGGAAAGGGAAAGGTATTTTAGAATGAATTGATTGCAGATCGATAAAATGAGAATGATACACGAGGAAGAAAGATATATGAGTTGGTTCAAAAGAATGGCATGGAGAGAGAGAGAGAAGGCAGAAGGAGATGAGAGAATAAGGGATTCAAGGTATAACAGGAACAATGTGTGGATTATTCCAAGGGAGAGAGCGCAATATTTGTGTGTGAAAGGAGAGCAAGGAAGTCAGGAATTTATAGCGAGAATGAGGTGCGGTTGCATGGAGAATTATAATAGGTTCTGGCTGTCTACAGAGATGAGAATGTGTGAATTTTGCGGGAAGGGGGGTGCAAAAGTTGAGCATTGGTTGGAGGAATGTAAAGAGGTTGAAAGGAGTGGGATAAGCATGGAGGTATTGTTGAATGAAAGGAGAGACAAAAGGGCAGTAACATGGGTGAAGAGGGTGTTGGGTTGCCATCATTTTTAATAATTTAATGAAAATTCAAAAACTCATTTTTATGGAAAATATTGTATATTTATTTTACATTATTCTTTATGAAGCAACTTATTTTAATTTACTTATTTTATTTTGTGATTAAAAAGCCGTATGTTAAATTCTTATAGAAAAATTTAAAACAAGTAAGATAAAATTATTATTAATTTCTTTAAAATGAGTTAACATTTTTGTCAGGGATTCAAACGAAATTAAGGGTCATTTTCAGATATTCTCCAATATTTCTTAAAATTCCATACAATTTACCTGAAAATATTGCTAAGTATGAAAAGTTATTTAAAAAAGAATGAAAATTATGCTCTTCCTAGGCTCATTATGTTTGTATTTTCTTTAGACTAAGCTTAGTTTTTTCCAAATTCTTTTGAATTTATCGAAAGAATCGGCAAATATCCAAAAATGCCCCTTAATTTCGTTAAAATCCCTGATTTTTGGATTAGATAATGTAGAATAGAGTGTTATAAAATTAGATAATTCTTTATGTATCAAAATGTAATAAACGCACTTACAAGACATTGATCAATTAAAAATAACAAAAAGTTAATAAAACAAACCAAACTCAAATAGGGGACCTCTAAATCATTTCAGATTTTGAAGTTATTTATTTTTATTTGTTAACGAAAAAAAGGAAAAGGTACCACTTAGGCTAGTATTCAGATTCTAAAATCTTTTTTTTTGTCTTATGAAATGAATTAATCTAACAGGACCTATACTATTTTTTTAAGAAATGATAAAACACTCAACGGATTACTTAATTTCTGTTGCTGTGTATAACAAAAATTGGGTTTAGAAGCTCGAATAATTGATCTGTCTTATAAATTGTGAATATGGAAATAATTCTTGAATTAATTGCATAATAATTATTCATTTAGCATATTTGACAGTGCACTAATAGTAGGATATTTATAGTTCCTTCTCTATAATTACATATAACCGCATTCAATCTATAAATGTTAATCCAGGGTTTCAATCAACTGGCTGATCGAAAACGACCATGACTACTGAAAGGTTCCTATGCATAATGTGTATGGAGTTCAAAATGCCCTACCCGGTAAGAAGGCTTGCATTAAAAGGTATTGAAAATTTTGAATTTCTGAGAATGCCTTTTCTGTCCTTCGTTCTTGTTTCCTCAAATAAATTAAACAAAAATTTTCCGTTTAAACACTAAGACACGTTCTAAAAGCATGAAATTTGCAACATCTTGTAGAATTTTAACAAGAATATATCTCTTTATCGTAAAATATTTGCTTTGTTTAAATATTAATAATTACAAAAACGTAAATCACGATAAAAAATCCAACAAAATATTTTTCACCACTGTCACATGTGTGGAAATTAATCTTGACGTCGTAACATGACCGATGCTATGTTTTAAAAAGTTTTTTACCACATTATTATTCGAAATAATTTCAATTTAAAATATAACTTCTACTGCTGTGAAAATTCAAAACGGTTGGACAAAAAGGGGATCCAGAAGTATTCAATATTTGTTATGTTACCGGTATTAGTGCAAATTTGTTTAAACTCAGTTATATACTATTACAGTAATACCCTTCAATAGCTCTCCCTTCTATAGTCATTCCGAGAATTGACGCTGCGCCGCAAGTAGGTGTAACAGGTTCTGCGCGAGATGTGCGGGGTTTGCAGCTGTTACTACGTGAACTAACAAAAGCGGAGCGGGCTCTGACAGGTTTGTTTCCACCCACGGTCAGCACCAAAACCGTGCGCAATAGAAGAGTTTCACTGTATTAATTAATATCATTCAAAAAAGTTTTTCTTAATACGGTTTTTTTAACTTTAAAAAAATATTTCCTCAAAAAAGGTGCCCTTTGACAAGAATTGATGCAATTTTGGCAAATAGGTTACTGCAAATCTGTTTCGAAAAAAAATCATCAAATA
Source organism: Belonocnema kinseyi (assembly GCF_010883055.1). Classification (NCBI taxonomy): domain Eukaryota; kingdom Metazoa; phylum Arthropoda; class Insecta; order Hymenoptera; family Cynipidae; genus Belonocnema; species Belonocnema kinseyi. The sequence continues at coordinate 104,426,699 of NC_046663.1, read as the reverse complement.
TTTTTTAGTTTTACTACAAATCTGATGTGCTTTCATACTTATGAGGCATCATTTTCTCTTTTAATTCAACTGATACAAGTTATTTTCGAAAAACCTAATGTTTAATCAAATTAAGTAAAAAGGTTTATTTTCTGGACACAATAATTTTAGACCTATCAGAGCTAGAGCATTTTTCTAAGAGCTCCGGGTAAGTCTACTTTAACTAGCGGCGTAGCTAGTATTTTTTTGGAGGAGTAAAAAGCAGTAAACGGAAAATAAAATAACCTAATATTAAAGTCAACAAACGAAATTGTTTAAACAATTTTTTAAATAAAATTCTATTTGAATAATGTTAGAAATTTACAGTTTTTCCAAAAATTTTCAACTCTGCATGTCTACTTTTCAGTTAGAGTGTGGTAATAATTAATCAAATTTAACAAACACAATTTCTTAATTTAATTATTATTATTAAATTATTATCATTATTATCTCCTATAATACTAGATGGTTGCGGTTCTTTTCTAAAAATCGTAACCTTTTGTCCACTTTTTACTTAGTGAAATAATAACTACTGCAAGTTAACAAACATAAATGTTTAAACTCTCATTATGGTTTATAACTATCTTCTCAGAGTTTTTCAGCTTTTCGTTAACTGTTTAGTTAGGAAGAAATGTGGGCTTCCAGACGAAAAGGGTTCATATAACTGGTATGAAGTTACATACAGAATCATATAGCCCAATACATGAGTTCCCGGCATTTGAAGGCGAAAACGAACGCTTTAGAGTTTAGGTTGATAAACGTGTCGCTGTGACATTTTTGAAGTTGGAATCTCGAAAAACGTCTTTTGGAGAAAAACGCATTTAATGATAGCGAAAGCCATAACCTTACATGTTACGCTTTTTATTTAAAAATGAAATACACCCATTTCTTCTTGCTTTCTAGACATAAATATAGTATGAAAAGATTCAGTTTAGTTCTTAATATTAATTGCCACATTTAAATCAAAAAATAATTGCTTTGACTCAGACCTAAGAAACAGAAATATCTCGTAAACTAAAACCGAGCGTAATAAAATATTAATACTCGTATTAATTTTAACAAAAAGGCTCTAAACTCTAAACGGAAAAATTATATTTAATATGATTTATATCCAAAATTTGAAGTACATTTTAAATACCTATTTTATTTGAGACAAATATATTAACAAAAAGAAAGAAATTGTTTAAGAAATCATTCACTCGATTGTTTTCTTTTTATTTATTATTCATAAGTAAAAGGATAAAGCAAAGTTGAAAATTTCAGAAAAAAACCGCACTTTTCTAGATAACTAAGTGAAGATAGTTATAATCAATAATAAACTGGCTAAACAATTATTTTTGTTAATTTGCATTATTTATTACGTCATAACGTAAAAAAAACACGAAAATTGGATTATTTCAGAAAAACGGCAAATTTCTGGCATTATCCAAAGTGAATATTATTGAAAATAATAATAAATTGTTCAAGCAATTAAGTTTGTTAATTTGAATTAATTATTACCTCACTCTAATTGAAAATTGGACAAACAGTGGAAAATTTTAGAAAAAACTGCAAGTTTCTACCATTGTTCTGAGAAAATAAAATTATGAATAATAATAAATCGATTAAAAAATGTTTTCTGTGAAATGTAATTGATTATTGCTAAAATTTCTAAAAGCAATATTAAATTGTTTATAAAATTACTTTAAACTTTTAGTTGTCAGTATAAAGTAGTATTTTATGCATTATAAAGAATTTGTATTTTGAAAAACCGCAAAAGAAACTATAGTTAACACCAGAAACTGGAAAATCCTAATTTTTCATTTATGGCGTTTTTCGGGACCCTATAAAACGGACGTATGGGGATGATGTTTAGAAAATACGTCTTTATTCGTATTCTGTTCGTAATTGTGAAAAGAAATGTTAAGTTGCAACTCGATCTACCTCATAATTGACAATTCTACGTGTTAAACTTAATGGGGCTTGTGGAATTTTGTAATGTATTTTTTAATGCATTTTTTGGGGGAGAGGATTAAACAAAATTTGGGACGATATGCATGAAATTTCTACAAAAATATCAAATGCATTCTGAGGTCACATGAAGAATAAACACCAGTTTATTATGGTGTCTATACTCTATAGTCTATATAATACCTTTTTGTCATTAGAATTTATGGCAAATAACAGAACTGTTAGAACATAGACACATGATGTTGTAAATAGAATGAAGTTTTCCAGGGTCCCTGGTGAAACGAATGAACGGAAAGGATACGCTACCGGCTACAGCAGGGATCTCCACAATCCAGAGGCGCATCGTGACCCAGGATTGCTCGGCCTTTTTCAAAATCTACACATTTTTTTCGACAAGAAACTGAGAGGAAATTTATGACCCCTGGAAAAACATCCCAGTTCGAAGGGCTCGAAGAACTCTTTTATGGTATAACTTGGCAGACCATGAAATACAAAGTATATTATTTAAAGTATTTAATCTAAGCAATTGCCGATAATTATTTACAAATAAATGTTTTTGACATTAATAATACTAAATAATTTTTTAAATAACAATAATAATAAAAATAAGTGGTAAAAATAAATTCAAGGCGTTTAAAATTGAAGAGCTTTTTTCAAATTGAGTCTGTAAATAAAATTATTCCAGAATTAAAATTACGAGATTAGAAAAAATCACAGACTGAAAATTAATGACTTAAAATTCAAAGGAATTGAAATAGTATTAGCGCTTTTTAATAAAAATAATTTTTTATTTGATACCACTTTAAACTACATTCAATGTTTCAAAGTCAAAACTGTTAAAACTGTAGAATTAAACATTTTATTACATTAAAACAAAATTAATTGATTCGACAAATTTGTCTAAAATATACAAATTAATTTTTCCTCGTTTTTACCGTTCAAAATGTAAAATTTTAAAATTATTGAATTATTGGAAAAGAAAGTTTTAAAAAAAAAAGTAATTTTTGATTTTTAATAGAAAAGTGTTGAGTAACGCTCTCGCAAACTGAAGGGGAAACATTTTTTGCGTTGGTATGAACGGATTGTTTTTTTTATTGGCCTAAACCACTTGTTTCCCCCTAACTCGTGTCCCTTTAGAAGATTTTGGTCCAGTTTAGAGCACGTGCCAATTCTGGGTTTTTAAAGCTGGTCCGTCAAAAATTATGAATTCATGAAGAGAAATAATTGCTACAAAAGTTACTTTTTATGTGTCAAAATTGAAGCTTTCTGGTGCGCCCCGATTTTTGACCAGGGCTTTCTCGCAAATGATTATATTTTTTAAAGCGCTCTTTTTGCAATTAAATAGAGCTACCAATGTAGTTTTTGGTTTTTCTATTAAATTCAAAAATGAAACAGTTACGCAACTTTTTATGTGTAAAAATTGAAGCTTGCTGGTGCGCGCCGATCTTCGAGCAGGGCTTTCTCGCGCATGGTTATCTTTTTTAAAGCGCTCTTTTTGCGATTCAATAGAACTAACCAACAGCTCAAAAGTACTTCCTTGTTTTTTTATTAATACCATGCATCGTAAACAAACGGAAATGCCATAAAAGTTGTATATTGCATAATACTGGAATGAAATCAACATAAAATTTTAGTATTTATCGTAGAATTTGGGTTTGAAAAATGTTAAGTCGATAGTGAAATTTGAAGTAAACTTGAAAAATACTCCTAGAAAGTGAAAATGAATAGAAAAAAAGAAATGAAGAATTGAATAAAGAACATTGAAACTGTATTTTTCGAATTTTGATTGTAAAAATTGTAATTAGGTTGTCCAATTCAGTTTCCGTAACTATTGAAATTTGTACACAGCCTAAGGAAAACTCTAAATCCGAAAAAAATTATTAAAAACTAAAAAACATATAATGAAAAAGGCGTTTTCGAATTTTAAATCATAAAACACGTACTGAAATCGCAGAATTTGGTTTTGAAAAATGCGAAGTCTACAGTGAAATTTGAACTAAACTTTGAAAAGACTCTGAGAACGTAAAACAGAAATATGAGCTTAAATACAGAAAGTGTTGATTGTTTTTAATTATAAAAATTGTACTCCAGTCATTGAATACAATGTTTATAATTTTGAAATCAGTCGTGAAATTCTAACATAGCCTACAAAAAGACTTCAAAAATTTGAAATTTATATAGTAGATTTCAAAAACTGCCCCCCCCCCCCATTTTATATTCCCACCAAATTCTCTTATGATCTACCCGGGGGCCCAAAGAAAATGAGTAAAAAATTTGCTGCAAATTAGTGAAAAACTAAGTTTGTACCCCTCCTTCCTCATCTTAATCTCTCCTATCCTCCCTCCCCATATTCTCACGGCCTAACTGGAAGCCCAAAGAATACCTGTGAAAAATATGATGCTAATAATCAAATTCGGGATTTTTATAAAGATCATACGTTTTAGGACACTTCTTCTTTATTCATAATGTGTCCCCTAAGGGTTTACATGACTTCCATTCCTTACAATATTTCCGCTTATATCTATATTTTTTTCAATCTTGTCCTTGCTATATATACAATTATTTACAACTATTTACATAAGTCTTATATCTGGTTCCTTATCTCTATTTCCTGCAGTAGCGTAATTTAGGACTTATTAGCAAACGAGTGAGCGAGCGAACGAAAGCGAGAGTGTAAGCAAGAGAGAGAGAGAGAGAGAGAGAAATCATGAGAACGCAAACACATCTTAGTCTACTTAACTTTTACCTTACAATTAATAACAATTTTTACGCTTCTAATCTAAGCGACTTCCATTTCCTTTCACTTTTCTATACCTCCATTTGCCTTTTTTCACATCCATTCTTCCATTCTCTCTCATTCGCTCCTCTAGCATCCTCCGACTCCTGCATTCATTCTTCTCCTAATCCATCCTCCGCTAGAATCGTAACCACATTCTCTTTCCAGTTTCCTTTATCTTCCATTCCTCTCCTACATCCTTCTCATACATGCTCCCATGTTTCCTCCTCCCATTTACATATTCTACAATTTCTGTTCTCTTCTTTTTCCTAGTACATCCCCTCCCTTACCTCGTTTCCCAATCTAAGTCTTGCTATTCTGGTCCACCTTCTCTCTCCCCATCCCTTCTGTAAATACTTTGGCACTCCTTCCTTTTTTATCATCTTATACCATTTATTGTATTTTGATTCCTCAATTGTCCCCCATCTTTCTATTAATTGTCTTTCCCTCTCCCTTTTTCCAATTCTTCATAGTTTACTCCAGTCCTGTGTTCTATTTCTCTATCATTAAAGAACTCCCTCCTTTCTTCTTCCCATTTCGTTAATTCTATCGCCCCCCTTCTCCTCTCTTGTACCCACAACAAACACTTTCTCGCCAATTCCCTTCCCTTTCCCTGCCTCAGCTTCGTCTCAAATTTCCATGCCCTCCTTCCCGCTCTAATACTTAACTTATCCCTTTGCGTTCCTTCTCTCACCATATATCCTGGCATCCTTCAGTTTGCCCCTAGTGTCCACCTTATATACCTTTCTTGTAAACTTTCAATATCTTTCCTTTCTTTCCATCCCCATATCTCTGCTCCATAACCTAATACCGGCCATACCAGCGTATCAAATAACCACATTCTCCTTCTCCAATTTTTTTTTACCTTCTTTTTCGTATTCCCCATATCTGTTCCATTACACCTGCTTATGATCCATCCAGGGGCCGAAAGAAAATGCGTGAAAAATTTCCTGCCGATTATTGAAAAACTACGTTTGTGCCCCCCTTCCCCATCTTAATCTCTCCTATCACCCCTCCCCATACTCTCACGGCCTAACTGAAAGCCCAAAGAATATGTGTGAAAAATGTGGTTCCAATTATCAAATTCGGGATTCTTATAAAGATCATATGTTTTAGGACACTTGATTCTATATATTTCAAAACTGTACC
>NC_046663.1:104419248-104420790 GCF_010883055.1 Belonocnema kinseyi | reverse complement strand
CCCCCCCACCCTACACTGCATCATCCTTCAATATTCTTACAACCTGACCGGGAACCCAAAGAATATGTGTGAAAAATCTAATCCTGTTTCGTCAAAAACTGCATCTGTGCCCTCTTTTCCGCCTCCCAAAACCCTTCGCATGCCCACCCCCAACTCTAACGACGTGCTTTGGAGCCCAAAGAATATGTGTGATAAATTTGGTGCCGATTGTCAAAAACTGTGGATTCTTATAAGCATCATACGTTTCAGGCCAATTGATTTTATATTTTTCAAAAACTGCCCCCCCCCCCCATACTCTTAAGACATGTCTGGGAGACCAAAGAATATGTGTAATAAATATAATGCCGATTGGTCAAAAACTGCGTACGTACCCCCCATATTTCCTAACTCTCCGCCTGCCCCCCCCCCCCCTATATCCTTGCCACCTGTTTTAGAGCCCAATGAATATATTTGCGAAATTTGGTTCCGATTGCCGAAAACTGTAGATTTTCATGACCAGCATACGTTTTAGACCACTTGATTAAATATATTTCAACAAATCCCCCCACTCAGTCTATACCTTAATACTCTTATGACCTGTCAGAGAGCCCAAAGAATATGAGTCGAAAATTTGATGCTGATTGGTTGAAAACTGTGACTGTCCCCTCCCCCACCTGCCCCACTACTTAGTATGCCTCCCCTCGTATCTTGAAGACCTGTTTGGGATCCAAAAGAATATGTTGCAAAATTTGGTGACGATTGGCAAAAAACTGTGGATTTGCAGAAACATCATCCGTTTTACGCCACTTGATTTGATATACAGTAAGGACGTTTACTATGTAGTCATAGGGAATATAATTATATAAACTCTAGCATACAATGCAATCCGTCTTGCATTTGTGTAATGCAAAAAAGTACTATATAGGCGATTTTGATTCGGTTTCCAAATCTCCCGCGTTTGAGATCTTGCGCCGATTGGTCAAAGGTTTCGAGACTCAGAAGACGTGCGCCAAATATACGTATAACCATATTCTGAAAAAAGGTTATGTTCCCCAGGATTCACCACGCATTTCAAATACAGTAAAGACCCGTTTATTGTAGAATAAGGAGGAATTTCACTGGCTCCCACAACTTCATTGAAGTTCGTTCTAGACGACCACCCGGGTGAATTGGCGGGTCAAGTAAAGAAGTGGGCGGAGTTTACTAGGGTGAAGTGGAAAGAGAATAGTAGAATGAACGGTTTCAAGTTTCCTCGGGTGTATGTTTGGTGAAAGATAGTTGAGGTTACGTTACACAAAAGTTAAAAAAATGCAATAACAGAATAAGAAGATTTTAATTGCTGCTTCAGTAATGAGGTCATTGTTATTACAAACAGTGATGTGTTCAATAATAGTGGAAAGTGATGAAAATACTAAACTTTAGATGATGAAGATACTAAATTTTAGTCTACTGCTAAACTTGCGATTCCCCCCACTTCTACCCGTCAATTCCACAGTTCACTCACTTCAGTGGGTGAAATAGTCACCCGTCGAGTGACCCCCACTCTTCACCCGAGGGACCACT